>NC_060912.1:11796157-11841157 GCF_014805685.1 Silurus meridionalis | reverse complement strand
GTAGAAAAGAGAAGATGAAAAAGGAAAAGAGAAGGAAGAAGTGGTAGAGAAGAAAAGGAGGAATGAAAAGGAAGAAGTAGACAATAAATAAGAAAGATGGAGAAGAAAAAGAAAAGATGGAAAAGGAAGAAGAGATAAACAGTGGAAGGAGAGATGGAGAAGGAAAGGAAAGATGAAAAATAGAAAAGGAAATGACTATGAATCCTGCCAGCAGGATGTAACGAAGTGTAACAGTAACCAACACACAGACTTACAGTGTTAAAGCAAACCAGCTGTGTGTGTGTGTGTGTGTGTGTGCGTGCGTGCGTGCGTGCGTGCGTGCGTGTGTGTGTGTGTGAGCACTTTATCAAACTGTCAGATCCATGAAATGTGTGTCACAGAGCCAAAATTCCATTCACGTGTGTGTGTGTGTGTGTGTGTGTGTGTGTGTGTGTGTGTGTGTGTGTGTGTGTGTGTGAGAGAGAATGGGGAGGTGGGGGGTGGGTGGAGAGAAGGATACGGAGGGTGTAATGTGTAGGAAAAAGGGAGGGATTTATACAGTGCAGAAGAAAATTTTGTCTTTTTCCTTTCCCTCTCTTCATCAAAGACTCAACATAAAGAAAGTTGGTAAGATTAACACACACACACACACACACACACACACACACACACACACACGTATATGTGTGTGTGTGTGTGTGTGTGTGTGTGTGTATGTGTATGCATTCCTGTATACATGTGTGTGTATATGTAATGTGTATGCATGCCTGTATGTATGTGTGTGTTTATATTCCTGTATGTGTGTGTGTGTGTGTGTGTGTGTGTGTGTGTGTGTGTGTGTGTGTGTGTGTGTATGTAATGTGTATGCATGCCTGTATGTATGCGTGTGTGTATGTATGCATTCCTGTATACATGTGTGTGTATATGTAATGTGTATGCATGCCTCTATGTATGTGTGTGTTTGTATTCCTGTATGTATGTGTATGTGTATGTTTATGCATTCATTCCTGTATGTATATGTGTGTATGCATGCATGCATGTACGTATGTATGTATGTATGTATGTAGGTATCTATGTGTGTGTGTGTGTGTGTGTGTGTGTGTGTGTGTGTGTGTGTATGTATGCATGCCTGTATGTTTGTGTGTGGGGTTGTGTAAAGTTTACATGTAGATTTGTGTAGAGTTTATTCCTGGGGTTTTCTTGAGTTTGCATTTGGGTTTGTGTTGTGTTACATGTGTGTGTGTTTTTTTTTTGTTGTTGTTTTTTAGTTCACATGTGTGGGTTTGTGTTGTGTTACACGTATGTATGTTGAGTTTGCATGTTTGTTTGTGTTGTGTTACTATTTATAGTAGTGATAATTACAGGACATCTGAGCTTCTGTCCTTATTTCCTACATCTTCACTTTAACTTTACACCTGGGATTGTGTAGAGTTTATGCCTGGGTTTATGTAAAGTTTACTTGTGGGTTTGTGTAGAGTTTATATGTGGGTTTGTGTAAAGTTTATGCCTGGGTTTGTGCCCACATGTAAAGTTTACACCCACATGTTTACACCCACATGTAAAGTTTACATGTGGGTGTTTGTGTTACATGTGTGTGTTGAGTTCACATGTGTGGGTTTGTGTTGTGTTATGCGTGTGGGTGTGTGGGTGTGTGTTAAATTTACATGTGTGGGTTGGTGTTGTGTTACATGTGTGATGAGTTTACATATGTGTGTTTGTGTTGTGTTATGTGTGTATTGAGTTTACGTGTGTGTTCGTGGTGCGTTACACGTATGGGTGTGTGTTAAATTTACATGTGTGGGTTTGTGTTGTGTTACATGTGTGTTGAGTTTACATATGTGTGTTTGTGTTGTGTTACGTTGTTACACTGTGTATTGTATAGTCCTCACCTGTACAATACTGACACTGGGGCTGAGATGAAGAGAATATAAACACGTTACTGATTTGATATGTGAATTCCAACTTCATCCAAAAGGCAGCGTCATGTCACTTTTTAGTCCAACAGCGCTGTCTAGTGGTCCTCAGGATCATTTCAACACCCTTCATTTGGATAAGTTTGTGTGTATTTGAGTTTGTGTACAGGTGTGTGATTTAAGTTCGTGTTTAGGATACATTTACATCGAGCTTTGCATCTGAGCTCATGTTGAGCCAATGAGTTTGCATTTTTGCTTTGTAGTGGGGTAGAATTTATGTGTGGGTTCAGGTTTTGTGTTTGTATTTAAGGTAAACATTAATTGTGTGAAAGATTTTGGCTTTGGTTGCTTGTGTATGTGTGTATTTGGTATTGGTATTGGTGTTTGGGGATTGGTCCTGTATCCATGACTCTGCTGTGGGTTTGGATTCCGGGTCAGAACAATCAGAACGATTCATTAATTTAGTAACAATTTCAGACATAGAAACTAAAAACCTTCAGGTCATTAGCAGGAAATTCGCTAAGCTCCTAACTCTATTAGCTCCCGTAAATCTGGACAACATTTTTTAATGAAGAAAAATGTTGCTACAAGTTTAATACAGGCCCTGTTTATATTTCACATTTTGAGGATCACAGTGTTTGCCAGTGTCAGACCTTTAATTTAGGTGGACAAATGTGCCAGTCAAATGAGCCACTCTGAAAGAACCCTGGGTCTCCAGCCTCGCTCAGACTCCTCAGCTTTAGAATTGAATTAAAAAATGAATTGAATTGGACTCTACAGCTTTGAACTTTGTCTTGCTTTTAGATCTCCAGAGAAGTGGTATCTCAGGGGTTATTGTTTTGGCTACCACCAAGCTGTGTTTGTTTTAAGAACTTCACCAGTCGAATGAGCAAAAGTACACAAACATCTCATTACTCTGACTGACTCCTTTATCACTGACGGGATCTCAACCCTGGTCCTGAAGAACCTCTTGAAGAACTTCAGGAATTCCTTTTAATGGACTGATTAGATGAAGAAGGTTTTGACAGGGAAATCTAAAATCTACAGGACAGGGGACTCTCCAAGAGCAGGGTTGGGACCTTGAGCTCTACAGTTTGGAACTTTGACACCTCAACTTCACTTCAGTTCAGCTTGTTTTGTACTGCGCTTTTCACAGTAAACATTGTTCTAAAGCAGCTTCAAAGAAATCCAGATATAAATATGAAGTTAAAAACTTCACAAACAAACCCTGAGGAAGAAACCTTGAAAGGATTTCAGACACAAAGGTAGAGGTGAGGTCAGAAATGTTCAAAGGGAGGCAGGCCTTTACAAAACACAGTGTAGGTATGAAAGCTGCACGGCAGATTGCTAATAAAACATGCAACACAGCACAAAGTTTCAGTAGAACCTATAAACAACTCTGAGAAACACAATCAAACAGCGTGAATTTTCTTCTCCCAGTTTAAAAGCAAAAGGAAAAAAACCCCACAAATTTCCAGTTAAAGATTTCCTCACTTTAGAGATGAACCAGCTCCAACTGGACTTTGAGGATAAACAACCTCTTAATCAAGATTCTAAATGAACAGTGTAGACATGCAGTTTCTCCATCATTAAACATTTTAAAGCTCTGCCATGGAGAAGCTGGTGTTGGATCTATAATGATGAATGAATGTTGAACTAATTTATTTAACTCAGTAGCTCCTGGTTCTACTGACTGTAAAAGTCAACTGACTGTAGAAGACTGTAGAAAGAACATGACTCATAATCACACACTCCAGTGCTCATGTTAGTTCTCACTCTCTGGTGTTTGTAAAGTGTAAATGATTTATAATTACACTCTTGGTGTCACCCTGATGTGGATGGGTTCCCCTTTTGTTCCTCTTAAGGTTTCTTCCTCATACCGTCTGATGGAGTTTTTCCTGCCACAGCCCCAGGCTGCTAATCAGATATAAACACACACGCATTACAATAGAAGTGAATTTTGTTCTAGAATTCTTGCATTCTGTAAAGCTGAACGATGTGCATTGTGAAAGCTGCTGAATTCAACTTGAAATGAACTTTCTTGGAATTTCCTGCATGGCACAAAGAAAAGAAATACAAAATCAAGCACAACTGAATGTGCTCTCGATTTGTTTCCTACACGAGGTGTATTTTCTTCGTCTTTATTTAACTGATAAATCACAGTACTGTAGTTTGTCATCAGGATGATGACTGTCTGGAAGCCACCAGTGGAGCTTCTAAATGCAGAATGCAGGTGTTCTTTGGTATTCTGATGCATCAATCAGATGTTCAACTAATCCACCATGTGTAAATATTGCCCAGGAAAGTGGCTGCAGGGTTTACAGATAAGCACCTCTGCGGCTCTGCTGATTTCCAACCAGCCGAACTTCTCATACTGAACCATCAAAGAAAACACATTACAGTTCTCCTGAAAATCTAAAGCCCAAATTCACTATACCTGGTTTTCTTGCAGCGAAATAACTGGGACATACAATTTAGGCTTTTAAAAGTATTGGTTTACTGAGATTTCTGCTCCTTAAATTTCAATTTTGACTTCTTACACGTTGTACATCAAAGATAACATTGTGGGCGGAGCTAAAATAATTCAACAAATTACATTTAACTGTGATTTTTTTAAATGTTCTGAGGGAAAAACTAGCAAGCTGCTGAAAAATTACGCGTGATCATTATTTTAACAAAATATATGTCATAACGTGATACAATGAGGTTTGTTGTTCATTAAAGGATTTCGTACATCATTTTGGAAAATCACTCCCGAGCTGCGATTCAATGGCCCACCTACAGTTTCAGCATCGTTTAAAAGGCAATGCATCGCTGTCTGATTGACACCGAACACCAGATTATGAATCATTTATCATCTACAGCTGTGGTGAAGGAACACTTGAGCATCAGAGACATTTCTGAATTCATTAGTGTTTTAACTTTGCGTCTGTCACGTCCAGGTGAATTTCTGACTCTTCAGTGGTTGGGACTCGAGGGGAAAGTGGCTTTGGTAAGTGCAGCCCTCAGACAAAATCCAAAGACTCTGAATTTGACTCTAATCTAGAGATTGGATCTTTGAACTTGGATTTAACCCTTACTGTACTTCCTGTGACTGCGATTGTAGTCAGTTGACTCAGTTGTTGCCATGTGAATAAAATGTAGGTTTTTTCATCCTTGAACGACATTAACTGTGTGTGCAGGTTCAGTCATGTCCGTGTCTGTAATCGTGTGGTTCATCTTCCTCGTCCCCCTGACGCTCTCCGTGCCTCAGTCGCCATGTCGCCGCTGTTGCGATGACGACTTCCTGCCAGACGAGACCCCAGCGACCCTTCCACCGGAAACGTCGGCCATACCTGAAATACGCACCGTCATCAATATGACCATCCTCAAAGGTAATCCTAACATCTGTACATGCTAAAGGAAGGATAAAGGAGGAGTCACGATTTAGCAAATCCATACAGATCAGCTGGAGTACGCAATGTCGAACTTCCTCAGGACAAATACAGCATCAGCTCTGAATCATGTCCCAAATATGGAGGGAAAGGGGCTGAGGAGCTGCGTGGTGAGAGACCTGTTTCTTCACGCCTGCAGGCAAGGTCCAGTGAAGGCATGTGTTGAGTGTGTAGATTCATGTCAGTGCAGTGCTGGAAGCTCCTGGAGGAGAAGCTGAAATAGTCTGGAGTTCTTCTGTGCATTGATGAGAATTTATTAATGTGTGTGTGTGTGTGTGTGTGTGTGTGTGTGTGTGTGTGTGTGTGTGTGTTAAGAGGAAAAATGTGTGTGTGTGTGTGTGTGTGTGTGTGTGTGTGTGTGTGTGTGTGTGTGTATACTCTGCAGTTCTTTACTCAGATTTTTCCTATTGTCATAGTGCCATTGGAGAGTCTGGACACAGATATGCTAATTAGAAACAAATCTATACATGTGGATCGAATCAAAATGCAAAAAAATGAGATTTACCTCCAGATAACAAAAAAAAGGAGGAGAACAGGAGATCATTAATCATGAAGTAGAAATGATCTGAAAAGTGAAACCAAACACTATGAACACATCTATGTCTATGTCAATCCTATGCAATATTTCTCTGATGTTCCTCAGGTGATAAAGGAGAAAAGGGAGAAAAGGGAATGCCGGGGAAGCCTGGTTTAGAGGGTCCATCTGGTGCTCAAGGTCTTGAAGGACCGAAAGGTTCCAAAGGTCATGCTGGAGCACCTGGCGCTCCGTGCAAGTCTGAGCACTCGGCGTTCTCGGTGGGTCGACGCAAAGCTCTTCACAGCACAGACTCGTATCAGGTGATCCTGTTCGACACGGAGTTCGTCAACGTTCCCGGCCACTTCGACATGTTCTCCGGCAAGTTCCAGTGCAGCACGCCAGGGGTCTACTTCTTCAACGTCAACGTGCACACGTGGAACTTCAAGGAGACCTACGTGCACATCATGCAGAACGAGAAAGAGCGCACTCTGGTGTACACTCAGCCCGGCGATCGCTCCATCATGCAGAGCCAGAGCATCCTGCTGAACCTCCAGCTCCACGACGAGGTGTGGGTGCGCCTGTACAAGCGAGAGCGCGAGAACGCCGTCTACAGCGATGACATGAACATGTACATTACCTTCAACGGGTACCTCATCATTTCGAACGTGCCCTGAGAGAACCGAGACTGAGACGGGGTGACGAGTTCAGAGAGTTTACACTTTATTATAAAAACATCATTCGATCTGTTTCTAATTCATGGTGCAGAAAACCAGGAAACCAGTTCTCACTTCACTTATCTTATAGCAGCGATAAACTTCTCACACTGACACTGGAGACTCCTTCCATAAATATTACACAACATTTCAGATAACAGATATACAAATACACACGTTTTAATAAAGAAATTCCCCCTGTAAACCGTTACTATAGAAACGAGATGCTGTTTGGCCAAAAGTATTAGAGCACCATCCTTTCCAGCCACATGTGGTTCTTCTTCAAACAGTTCCCACGAAATTGTACACACGATTGTATAAGACGTCATTGGATATTGTAGCATGAAATTGTCCCTTCACTTCAACTCCAAGACCCAAAGCCAACTCCATGAAGATCTAGAAGATTGGAAGGTTGGAAGGTGTAAAAGATCTCCTGCTATAGAGCTCCAACCCAATTGACCACTCTTGGGGATGAATGTGAACGCTGACTGCACCCCAGGGCTCCTCACCTCAAGTACATCAGTACCTGACTTTACTAACACACTTGTAGCTGAATGAGTCTCCACAAAACGTAGTGGAACATCTTCTTAAAAGAGTCGAGCTCATTATAACAGCACATGAGGACTAACGGGGAATATTAATTCCTAATATTGTGTTGGTCCCCTTTTGCTGCTAAAACAGTCGTGACCCCTCCATCATCAACAACATGAACTTCTTCAGCAGTTTGAGCTACAGAAGCTCGCCTGTTAGACCAGCCTTGTTCCTCACGTGCATCAATGATCCTCGTCCCCCACGACCCTGTCGCTGGTTCACCACTGTTCCCTCCTTGGAGCACTTTTGATAGATTCTGACCACTGCAGACCAGAAACATCCACAAGAGCTGCAGTTTTGGAGACGCTCTGACCCAGACTTCTAGACGTCACAATTTGTCAAATTCGCTCAAATCCTTACTCTCAGCTTCCACGCTGTAGAGTGAAGGCTGGTCCGTGTGGTCCGCTCCAACAGACGAGCTCCTGTAGCTCAAACTGCTGAAGAAGTTCATGCTGTTGATGATCGACGGGTCATGTCTGTTTTAGCAGCAAAAGGGGCCACGATATTATTTAGGTGGTCATAATGTTATGCTGATAGATAATGAAAACGCCGGGGCTGCTGAAATGATTAGGATTGTGTAGCTGTTCTCCTGATGTTGTGTAGTAAAATGTCCCAGAGATCAGCTGGTTTGGTCTGTGACCATTATATTAAAAGGATTTTCAAGACTGACATTTTGCCTGCCAAATATGTATCCTTACGGCTAGTTGCTGGAAATGAAACCAAAAGAAATATTATTTAAATCCAATCAGGAAAACACATACCGTTCAACAAATGCTAACTGTAGTTCTTCATTCTTTAACTTCTTTCACACAGCTCATCGCTCTCGATTGTCCCTTACTGTGTGTGTGTGTGTGTGTGTGTAAGGTCAGGATGAATTGCCTGTTGTACTGGTTTTCTTATTTCTGTAAATATATTATCTGCAGACATTGGAAAACACACACACACACACACACACACACACACACACACACACACACACACACACACACACACACACACTAGAGAGAGCTCAGTGTATGTCTTGGTTATTGTAAGTGTGTTGGTTCTTGGTGCCCTAACCCTAACCCCCATGATTCCTTATTGTTTTTTTATACTTAATTGCTTTACATTGTTGGTTCATTTGTTTGTATCTGTTAATTAAAATAAATCTTCACAAAGTCTATTGTGTAAAGGACAAAACAACTCTAATGACCGTTGTCCCAGTGACATTTTCCAGTGGGACTGTTGTCCCAGAGACAAAACCCAGTAAAAGCCTCGGCTCCTGTTTCTGCTGCTCTCTCTCTCTGCAGTAGCCTTTGTTCGGTCAAAGGGTGAACAGGAAGACACATCCGGACTGCCTGGCATCTCGCCACTTGTCTGGGTAAAGGCCACTGTCCACTGCCCCAGACACAGACCACTTACCTGGTTTGAAGAAAAGTATCACACCAAAAAATGGCGCGATACAAATAAACATATACATAATTATACAAAATGAACAGGGTTATTAGTACACAACTACCCGAGTAATTGTTTATTCACACAGTTATCTCAGTTACTGATACAAGTAGAAAAGGATCATTCGAAGACAATAATTTTGCTGCTATTTTAATAATTAGCTGGTTAGGCATCAGATTCATATCACCGATCAGGTTATTGATTAACTCAGATAATTTGATAACTATGGATGGACCATTGGCAAGGAACTTCAAGTAAGTCTTAAAGTTTACACAGAATATTTACAAATGAAAATATAAAGAATAAACAGTTGGACTGAAACTTTTCGATATGATGTGAGAGACGGATGTAGAATACAAAACACTACATAAATCTACTTACACAACCTTTTTTGGACCATTCTCTCACTTCCTGTGTGTACTGCTTTTATAATCGTAGAAAAACCACATAGATTTTTTTTAGCTAACTGGCAAATACTGACACTCCAACTCCAGTTAAAATCCAGTGCTGGACTCGAGTCTTTATTTACTGTCAACCAATATTGTGTTATTATTTTTAGAATTCACTCGCCTGGGTAAAGGCCACTGTCCACTGCCCCAGACACAGACCACTTATCTGGTTTGAAGGAAAGTAGACACTCCCCTGGATAAAACCCACCAGATATGTGCTTGGATAATGGTAACTAGCCACCCACCTATTTCAAGTCTACAAGTTACTTCATTCAATAAAATTTTATTTGTATAGCACATTTTTTAAATGCCATTTTCAATAAGCAGCTGTAAAGAAATAAATAGAATAGAAATTTTATAATAATACATGTATCCCTCTGTAGGATGAACTTCCACCATAGATTTTAAAGAAACCCTTAGTTTCTTAACGAAACATTCTTTAAAGGCTACTTACCATTCACCTGGTTAAAGCTAATCTCACCAGTAATTTGTATTTACATTTAACAAACTCATCACCCAGATAAAGGCCATTACACAGACACCTTGTAACAAGACCTTTGTTTGGTTAAAGGCCACAAGCTCATCACCTTATTGGTGTTTAAATTTTAATCATACAAGATAAAAACCTCACCGGGATTCAATCACATGAATTAAGAATTAGCATTGTGGAATGTTTCGGAGGTCAAGTAATGATTCTGTCATTCTGTTTGTTGCTTCTGAACTGTTAAGCATATGGATTCTGTAAAATATAGCGATACTTGTCAAAATTCTCCAGCAGATATTTAGGAGCAAACATGTGCTCTTTAGGGTCAGTTAGAGGATAGTTTGATAGCGACCCATCAAACCAGCCCCCTGTTTTTATCAAATGCTTGATGTAACTCAGTTTCCGTTTCTCCTTATAGTCCCCCCAGCGGGGAAAATCTCCGTTTTGTGCCGAAATCAGTTTATTATAAATTCCTTCTGGTGTGAAACACCATGAACAATGCCAACCTGCATAGTGAACCGGACTTCCGATCGACCACTGCATTAGAATCTGTCCTGACTTCTTTTCGTATTCCCGGAATCCTGGCACGGTGTAATAATCCCGCCGTCGTAGCAGGATCCCGTCACCTTTATACACCGTAAGAAACATATCGACAGTGCATCCAGATAAAATGTCCAACGTTCCCGGCTGCCTCCAGAAAAATCCATACAAGGACTTCCGCATGTGAATCGCGAAGGGCTCCGTCCATCCGTCATATAATTTGAGGAAAAGAATTCCTTCCTGAAGTGGAATCTCGTCTGCGTCATCCAGAATGAACACGTCATCTGGTCTCAGACCCTGAACCCTCAGTAATCCGTTTTTTGACAAGAAAGTGCGCAGGTAATCATCTGCAATCCAACCGTTGGCATGGCCACCTTCGGGAAAATGGTCCAGGAATACATAGAGAATTTTGTGCTTTATATAATCAAATGTTCCATTGACGAGAAGTCGAAGGAAATTCAGGGGTTTGGCCTGTCCATATGCAGTGTAGTTTGACTCGCACACCAGAAAGAGATCCACAGCATCTGCGAGTTCATGAAATCTGGCATGCAGCAGGTCAAACTCGTGATTGATGTTGATGGCGTTGATGATTCGACGTGAAACCTTCCTGGGCTTTAGGTGGGATTTGGTGGGAAGGTTTGAGTGTTGCACCACAGTCGGAATGCCACAGTTAGGGCCGTGCCAACCCTGGCGGCAGATGCACTTCGACCTCTCCCTCATAGATGTAACCTTGTGATCTTTCGGATTGCTTTCGTTTTTTCCAAGTTGTTCCAATAGCTCCCTTTTATGTTTGACAACCGTGCCATCTTCCAGCATATTTGATTTAATTTCTGTCCCATCAACGAAGCACAGATCTCCTCTCTCAGTGTGGACAAAGTAGACTGTGGCATCATCCTGCAGAATGTGCAGTTGTTTTTGAAGATCCCTGTATGGACTTGAGGAACCTAGCAGGAGCAAATCTTCATCTGCTGGGTTCTGCAAAAATAAAAAAACTCTATGAATTGATGAATACACAAATTCTAGTTCTATATATATTTTTGCACTCTTCCAAGGTGCTTCAGGAGATTTTAAGATGAACCCATTTGAAATAATTTTTTATGTATATTACAATATATGAGCCCAATCTTTTCCAAATTGTTTCTATGCTAATGACACCAAACTTCAGTCATCGTTCAAAGGGAACATTCTACAAGGGGGATTAAAGTAAACACAGGACTTTTTATGTTACAGGTCTAAAAATGTATGCTAGCATGGCGGTACTACACGCAGCAGTAAGTTGCTATCGTGTCCTATCAATGATAGGTGGCGCACAAATAACGGGCTGGTCCAGAGACCGTAATAAAGATAGCAGACAACAGTGTTAGTAAATGCACACAACTGCTGAAGTTTCTCGTGAACGAAGGCATAAAAGCCGTTGATATCTACAGAAGCCTTCGATCACGATACGGTAATGAGACACTCAGCTGCAGAAAGACATCTGAATGGCATAAACGTTTTAAAGATAGCCGTACGTTCATCAGTGACAATTGTTGTGGTGGTTCCCAGCCCACAGTAGTCATTCCTGTGAAGATACAGTTCGTGGAACATTTAAATCTGGAGAATCAACACCTAACCTGTCAGGAATTTGCATGAAGCAGGCTGTCCTAGGATGGTTCATGTGTATAGACAAATCTTTCTATGCTGAACTTTTCAGATGTTAGTTAAACACTGAGAAAAGTGTATAAACTTCCACTATGGTTTGACTTGAATGCCCCTCGTATGCTCCTCGTATGTAGAATAGAAATATTTTCCCTATCAGAAAAGGGGGCATTTTTTAGGGTGACACTAAATACAAGGGTGGTACCATCAATTTTGCCTTCATCAATTAATTTTCTCAAACACAAGCTAATGGTGACAACTGATTAAAGGTTACTAGCCACACAAGGATTTGGATACTAGAACTATTCACCTGGGTAAAGACCATTACACTCTAACCTGGTTAAAAGTATTTAGTGAAAGGACACTAAACACTTCAGATTCAGTGTTGACACACACAAGGAATTTGGTTCCAGCTGTTGATGACTCTCAAAAGTACAGGCATAAATAACACTATACATTTAGGGTATATTTAGCTCGCTTGCTTAATTAATGCACATTGTCATCAGAATATTAACATAAGAGAAAATTATTTTACTTTCAAAAGAGAATTGTTTATTAAAAAGTATATTTAGATGGTCATTCGTTCAGTCTATAAATAACTTATCAGCCCTCAGGAAATGGGGGTTGTACTTTTTCCTACAGTGAGTCTGTACAGGTTTTTTTACCTTTCTGACAGTTGTCTGCCTGTCCGTCTCAGAGATGGAGGATGTGGTCAGTGTGTCCTGCCAGAAGAAGTCACTGAATCTGGCCAGTGAGCTGTAGGAGGACAGTCTCTGCAGCAGAGCTTCCTGCTGGAGCGTTTTATAGCAGTAAAACAGAGAGAGCAAACAAACTCCGGCTGTGCCGAGCAATAAGTGGCGTTGACAGTTCCTTCTCACTTTCATCCTGAGAGAGAGAGAGAGAGAGAGAGAGAGAGAGAGAGAGAGAGAGAGAGTGGGAGGTTAAAAACAAGACACCGGAATATATACACCTCGCTACTCTTCACTTTTGTGTTGTACCTGTCAAATCTTTGCAAACGTAAAAAAAAAAATAAAATCCAAACCAGCACCACACTTATCCCTCCTGAGTTTTCAGCTCAGCGTTTTCATCCTGTTCCTGCCACTCGCTGGACACTGAGAGCTCTCCCTCAGCTCTGTAATCTAATGACGCTTTATCCTGCAGTAGGACATTGTCTCAGAGTGCTGCACTCGTCTCACACCACCGCATTCTGGCATTACCACAGTAACACCATTTAGACTTTAATCCAATTTCCCCATGAATACACCTCAGGATATTTCATTACCAAGACAGAAGACAGGATGCGTCTGTTTTATAGACATGAGGAGGTGGGAGCTTAGTGATTAAGGCAATGGGCTTTGAACCCAAAGTCATGAGTTCACATCCCAGTTACACCAATCTGCCGACCTGCGCCCCTAAACAAGGCCCAAATCTGCTCAGTTGTATGAATGAGAAAAATGTAGGTCGCTCTGGATAAGGACATCTGCTACACTGCTACATGCCATAAATGTGACCTGATTAAAAATACCACTTTACTGCTCCTCAGGACTTTAACAGGACTCAGGTTCTTTTGTTACCTGTGAATTTTCTCCTGCCCAATTCCCATCCAGCAGTTAGATCTGCCTGATCATACAGGGACAGATGCTCACGCAGGAAAGTGAAGGCTCCCTGCATGAAATGTTAAACAGATACACAATCCCCCATGAAATGTTTTCCAAAGACCTGTTCTTTTGACACAACTTCTTCTGAGGTGCATTCTTTTAAGACTTTCAAGTTCCTCCAAGAAACCTCCCTGCCAAGCCATGACCCTCCAAAAACAATTACTTCAAGAAATGCTCCTCTAAGACACACCAAATGCATCTTGTCCAACTGCTGCTACTTCATCACAGAGTAAAGAAACACACTTGGAGGAAGGGGCTACAGTATCTACTCAATGTGGACAGCTAGGCGAATTGCCCAATGCCACAGTGAATGAGAAAAGAGAGACAGTTTGCCCGTTTAGCTCTCTTGTATTCTTGTCCATTACTGTGGCATTTCTGAACAATAAAACATGTTCACCTGGGTGGAGCTCAGTCTAGCGCATTAACAGTCTTATATATAAGCCCTGGATCTTCTGCTAAAAACACACATTGTTTTCCAGGTCATATGTGTGTGTGTGTTTGTGTGTGTGTGTGTGTGTGTGTGTGTGTGTGTGGTTAGGCATTTGCTACAATTACGCTTTTCTTTTTCAGGTCCAACCCATTGCTAATTCTCAAATGTCTCAGAAAAAAACAAAGGTTTTCCTTTCTTTCTCCCTTTGACATGCACACACACACACACACACACACACACACACACACACACACACACACAGGTACACACCTTATTCTAAATAGTGAGGGTGTGCTGTCAAACAGAGTAATGACAGGATGGTTAAAACGTGATCAGAAAAAACATTTCATTCTTCTCATTTGTTTTATTTCTCCTTTGTGTTCTTAACATGGACAGCGCTAACATTTTAGTTAGCATTCTGTGTGGAGGTCGTGTGGTCATGGGATCGACTCCCACGCTTCATTTATCCTCAAATTAGTTTTTTCATCTCTGGTGCAGATGATTGTAGTTTCAGGGCATGAAATTGCAGAGTATTATTATTTTTATTTTATTTTTTTATGACGCCATGCTAACCGTCCTATTTTAGAGCTTAGCACTGGCTGCTCATGAGGACTTTTTTATGACTGATATCAGGAATCCAAAGAGATACACAGACTGAAGCTTCGGTCTCCTTTACGCTCAGTTAAACAGCATGAACAAACAAAAACACCATCTCAGATCATAATCACAGGAACAGGAATTTATCTCATTATTATCGCTGCAGTACCATAGAAATGAAATGAAATTATTATTTTATGTAGAAAATACTTTTAAAGGAAACGCTCCACAAGTTTTGCTAATGAAGCAACACTATTTCGAGAGTACCACATTATTTCTGTTTTTTATTTGAATACTGTTTCATTCAGTTAGATCTGTGTTAAATTAACATTTTGGACGTTTAAACAAAAGTAAAAGTAATTCAAAGTAATTCCATATAAAAGTTTCACAAATAAAAGTTTCACTGAACATATGTTGCCTAAGAAACTGGCCATTTTGAGAAATATCGCGATCTCGGCTTGCTGCGACCCCGGCTGTAAAGACCAGGCCCTGGGAGAGGGGACGTGCTTGAGGAAGTGGAAGCAGAAGAGTGTCAAGCAGGCGGGTGTCTGTGCAGGCCAAAGGCTAACCCTAGCGGGCTGGCTCTCGCATCCATTCTACTTTCAAACATCTGTTTCCTGGACATTAAATTGGATTACATCCGACTCCAGCGAGAGTTTAGTTTAGAGACTGCTGTATCTTTGTTTTCACGGAGACGGGGTTCAGCGACAGAGTTCGGACGCCGCCATCCAGCTAGACGGGCTAACCGAAAAGCAGCTCTGTGCGGTGACTCACGATGGTGGTGTGTGTGTTTATATCAACATGGAATGGTGCAAGAAATCTGTGCTTGTCTCCAGCTATTGCTCATCGCTAGTGGAGTACAGGACTGTAAGATGCAGACCATTTTATTTACTCTGGAATTCACCACTGCTTTCATTGCTGGAGTGAACATTTCCCCAGCACTAATGCTAATCAGGCACTGTGTGAACTCAACGGCGCTATTAGTGATTAGCAGAATGCTCACCCCGACGGATCGTTTATTATCGCTGGAGATTTCAAGCATGTGAATCTCAGGACTGTGCTCCCTAAACTCTATCAGCATGTGGATTTTGCAATGAGAGGAGCAAACACGCTGGATCTTGTTTACACAAACAATCGTGTGGAGCCCCGCCCCTTATCTTGGCTACTCAGACCACATCTCTGTTACGTTAATTCCAGCATACAAACCACTCGTCAGATGCTCTAAACCGTTTCTGAAACAGGTGAAAACCTGGACAGCAGGAGCCACTTCTGCTCTTCAGGACTGTTTTGAGTGCACTTACTGGGACATGTTTAGGGAGGCTGCAACCAATGATGATTCCATCAACTTGGAGGAGTCCACATCATCAGTGACCAGCTACATCAGGAAGTGCGCTGATGACATGACCATCTCCAAGGCCATCACTACATGCTCAATCCAGAAGCTGTGGATGACCGCAAAAGTGCGTGCGGTGCTGAAACAAAGAAACTCTGCCTTCAGAGCAGGGGACTAGACGGCCTTAAGAACAGCAAGGGTCAAACTGTCCACGACCACGTCCAGGATAGCGGAGACACCCGGAGCATCTAGGCGATCACGAACTACAAGACAACTTCACCCACTTCTGACTGTGACACATCCCTCCCAGCATGGAGGTGAAAAAGACCACCCCTCCTCCCAGTGACCAGGTGCTCTGCCTAACCACAGCTGAAGTGAGGAAAACTCTATGTAAAGTTAACCCATGGAAGTCTGCTGGACCAGAGAACGATGGTCACTTCTTTACACCTGACATGAGTTTAAATGTAAAATAAATCCTGAATAACACAACTATGTAAGCAAACAATGAAATCAGCTCCACGTCCCTCCTCTAGGGGCACAAGTGAATGAAGGAAGAGGTTTAATCTTTTGTCCATCTCGCTCCCTGTCCTTCTCCCTCATCCTCACAGACGTTTGCATGGCAGTCATTTGAATGCCCTTGACTTTTTTTTTGCACTTTTGTGAGGCGTGGAGCATTTAAACGTCCATCTTCTGAACGATCCGACTGCATGTTCTCCCTCAGTTCCTTCAACTTACACTTGATACACTCTGCTGGGTCACATGACTAGAGAAAGACCCACTCTGTGCCTGTGTGTGTTTTATTCCACAGCAACTTCACCACAGCACAATGTTTCACCACAGAAATTTGACATTTTATTTACATTTGCATTTACATTATTTCTTAGTAGTTACCTGTAATGTCCTGTAAACGTCCTGTCCTTTGCTTCTCTTTCTACGAAAACGTGTAAACTCCTCTGACCTAAAGATGCTGTAAAATCACGACAGCCCTTATAAACAACTTCACCTCTGACACCTGAGACTCCTTCCGTGCACTCGCACAAAACCTTCACCACCTCACACCGAGCGTGCGAACAGGCCGTCAGTACGGAAACGATAAAGGATTGGCGGCGAGAATAAATTGTCTCCTTATGGCCAATCAAAACGTGGCACTCAGGGGCGCTAAATAAACGCAAATTTATGTTTCACAAGAAAAACCAAAGAAATAAATAAGTGTAACATGCATTGAGATGCTGTGGTGTCAGAGGAATAAAACTCTCAGTGAAGCGCCGATCGAACATCACAACACTGCATCTTTACGAGGCTACATAGTGATATCGGAACATGGATTCTGCATGAACAGGTCTCACCAGCACACGTGCACAGCATATGACATTGACAACGTGTGTGTGTGTGTGTGTGTGTGTGTGTGTGTGTGTGTGTGTGTTTCAACACAGAGGCGGTTCTGATCTCGGTCCTCATAAACCTCTATTTAAAACCTCTGTGTGTGTGTGTGTGTGTGTGTGTGTGTGTGTGTGTGTGTGTGTTTTGTGTTTATAGGCGTTCTGAGTGTCTGTAATAAACACATAAATGTGACGTGTTTCAATTGTGGTGACATTTTACAGTCAGACTTGAGAACTTTGCCCTGATCACTACACCTGCTCGTTGATGGACAACACAAAGTTCTACACCATGTCCAGATCTACAGATCATAAACACCTACTGTCGCACGTTCGGCATCTGAAGGAGATGATCTTCGGTGCATGTTTTGTATTTTTGCTTCCTCAATCACAAAAGAGGATGCTGTTTGAGCGCACACACATACAAACAACCCCCACACACACACACACACACACACACACACACACACTCATCGCCAGCGTGATGTAGGAATCAAAAGACATTTGAGCATGTGGTTGCTAGGATTCGCCGTCCTGCTCTTGGTGGATTCTGAATGAGCGTTCGGACGGCTCTCATGTTTAACTCCAGTCACTTTGTTCAGTGGAGGAGGAAAGTTTTCATCTATTTAGAGACAAAACTGAGCAGAAATGACTTGACATTCAGTTTCGTTAGTGTGGGTCAATCGACGGAAATGATTTTGTAACAAAATCGTACCCCCACCGTCCCACTGCGCTCAATCTACATAGTCTCAACTAATTTAAACTTTATCTTTCACACACAGACACACACACCCACACCCACACACAGACACACACACACACACAGACACACACCCACACAGAGTTAATTTCTTAAAAGAGGAACTAAACTTTTGAGACAGAAAGCTGGCCGTAATGTCTGTTAGTAACTTGTATTTCATGCAATATTAGTTAGTCTTACACACACACACACACACACACACACACACACACACACAGATCAGTCTGACAGAAAGAGTAAAAGCAGTGAACCCCCCCTCTGTGTCCTACCTGGCCAGGTGTGAGTGCAGCCTTGCCATGTCGCTCCTCTCGCTGTCCACATCGCCTGCAGCACAACACAAAACAACACAACGCACTTTGACACCCTCGGACGCACACGCGCGCACACACACCAGGAGAGAGAGAGAGAGAGAGAGAGAGAGAGAGAGAGAGAGAGAGAGAGAGAGAGAGACAAAGTAATCTTTATGAGTTGGAGGCAAAAATGATTACTTTCCCTTTCTCGATCTGTCTGTCACAGTCACTCACACTCAAACCCACACAAACACACACACAAACACACACACAAACACACACACAAACACACACGCACTTAGTGCATGAAAAAGCTTTTAATACTGATGGAAGAAGGTGTGTCGTGTGTGTGTCAGTTATAGTGAAGTAGGTGTGGTCTGTGTATATGTGTGTTATAGTGAAGGATATGTGTGTGTGTGTGTTTGTGTTTTATAGTCAAGAATATATATCTGTGTGTGTGTGTGTGTGTGTGTGTGTGTGTGTGTGTGTGTGTTTGTGTGTGTGTGTTTTATAGTGACGGAATTAATTGGGCATGTGTATATGTATAATAGTGGAGTGTGTTATAGCAAAGGATGTGTGTTTTGTAGTGAAGAATTTGTGTGTTTGTGTGTATGTGTGTGTTATAGTGGAGGATGTGTGTGTGTGTGTGTGTGTGTGTGTTTTAAAGTGGAAGATGTGTTTATGTGTGTGTGTGTGTGTGTGTGTGTGTGTTTGTATGTGTGTTTTAAAGTGAAGTAGCAGTGTCCTGTGTGTGTGTGTGTGTGTGTGTGTGTGTGTGTTATAGAGAAGTAGTGTCCTGTGTGTGTGTGTTTAAAGTGAAGAATATGTGTGTTATAGTGAAGTAGCAGTGACCTGTGTGTGTGTGTGTGTGTGTGTGTGTGTGTGTGTGTGTGTGTGTGTGTGTGTGTGCGTATGTGTGTGTTTTAAAGTGAAGAATATGTGTGTTATTGTTGAGGATGTGTGTTTGTTATAGTGAAGTAGCAGTGTCCTGTGTGTGTGTGTGTGTGTGTGTGTGTGTGTGTGTGTGTGTGTGTGTGTGTGTGTTTTATAGTAAAGGAAGTGTGTTGGCATGTATGTGTGTTATAGTGAAGTAGCAGTGTCCTGTGTGTGTGTGTGTGTGTGTGTGTGTGTGTGTGTGTGTGTGTGTGTGTGTGTGTGTATAGTGAATTAGGAGTGTCCAGTGTGTGTGTGTGTATGTGTGTGTGTTATAGTGGAGGATGTGTGTGTTATAGCGAAGGATATGTGTGTGTGTGTTATAGTGAAGGAGGTGTATTTGTGTGTGTTTGTTATAGTGAAGGATATGTGTGTGTGTGTGTGTGTGTGTATGTGTGTTATAGCGGAGGATGTGTGTGTGTGTGTGTGTGTGTGTGTGTGAGTTATAGTGAAGTAGTGTCCTGTGTGTGTGTATGTGTATGTCTGTGTGTGTTATAGTGGAGGATGTGTGTGTTATAGTGAAGTAGTGGTGTCCTGTGTGTGTGTGTTTTAATGAATTAGGAGTGTCCTGTGTGTGTGTGTGTGTGTGTGTGTGTGTGTGTGTGTGTGTGTGTGTGTGTGTGTTATAGTGAATTAGAGTGTCCAGTGTGTGTGTGTGTGTGTGTATAGAGAAGTAGTGTCCTGTGTGTGTATGTGTGTGTGTTAAAGTGAAGTAGGGTGTCCTGTGTGTGTCTGTGTGTGTGTGTGTGTGTTATAGTAAATTAGGAGTGTCCTGTGTGTGTGTGTGTGTGTGTGTATAGTGAATTAGAGTGTCCTGTGTGTGTGTGTGTTATAGTGAAGTAGGGTGTCCTCTGTGTGTGTCTGTGTGTGTGTGTGTGTGTGTGTGTTTTAAAGTGAAGAATATGTGTTATAGCGAAGGATATGTGTGTGTGTGTTATAGTGAAGTAGGGAGTCCTGTGTGTGTGTGTGTGTGTGTGTGTGTGTGTGTGTGTGTGTGTTATAATGAATTAGGAGTGTCCTGTGTGTGTGTGTGTGTGTGTGTTATAATGAATTAGGAGTGTCCTGTGTGTGTGTGTTATAGTGAATTAGGAGTGTCCAGTGTGTGTGTGTGTGTGTATGTGTTATAGAGAAGTAGCGTGTCCTGTGTGTGTGTGTGTGTGTGTGTTATAGTGAATTAGGAGTGTCCTGTGTGTGTGTGTGTGTGTGTGTGTGTGTGTGTGTGTGTGTGTGTTATAGTGAAGTAGTGTCCTCTGTGTGTGTGTGTGTGTGTGTGTGTGTGTGTTTTAAAGTGAAGAATATGTGTTATAGCGAAGGATGTGTGTGTGTTATAGTGAAGGAGGTGTGACGTATAAATGATTTCTGGTTATTGCTGGTCATGAGAAAGCTCTACAGATACACAAGAACATGGGTGTGTGATTTCGATAAAAGGAAAAGAGAGTTGCTGTCAGATATCAGAAGTTGCAGCTCTTCACTGGAACACTGTATGAAGAAATAAAATCCCAAACTTCTCCAAAGTTCTGAAAGTTTACAATAATATACCTTGTATTGGCCGCAGTGGAGTGTTATCCTGCTCACACACACCTGACACCATGGCCACCTGAACGTGTCACTCAGGTGTGCTGGAGCAGAGAAAATGACTCTGCTGTTTAGTAGAAACCACATTGTCTTTGTTACTCCCTTATTAGCTTCTCACCTTACAAAGCCTTGCAAATTCCTCTGTCCTGGAGACATGAACAACCTCTCTGAGAAACTTCACATCAGAATGTCAGAACCAATCTTCTAAAAAAACAATCAACTCCTTCTGGTCAACTGAAAAGCATGTTTTTTTTATTATTGGGAAAAAATATTTATATATGTTTTTTTCCTCCAAAGAACCGCCCCTCTGGAGATATTTGAATAAGTCATTAAGTGTTTATTTGCATGTCAGAAACAAACGACAACAATTTTACTGGGAAAATAGGTGCAGAGAAGAATATTCAAGATAAATGAAGACTTCACTACACCATTTAGTCGTATTATACATTTGTGTTCACTCCAAAGGACATCGGCATGCTTTCTGACCCGCCATGTCCTTTAGAAATCCTCTTTCCCCATGGTGATAAGTGTGGTTCATCCCCATACTGTTAGCACCAAATCTTTGGATGCGATACCATGAAATATTTTCTCTTCAGTTGGCAAGGCCAGAAATTTTTAAGTGGGTGGGCCTTCATAAAACAGGGTGGGCAAAACGAAAAGTATTGTATGAAAGCTGCAATTAATAAAAAACTATTAACGATGAGATATAGAACATCGTGTTTGCGTGTCATCCTACAATATTAGTCTGAGACGCCGGAGCTTCCGGTTAAACACGGAGACGATCTCGTCATAATCAAGTGTCAATCAAGCATTGAGGACTGTAGACATGTTTTGATGCGGTTTGTTGTGGAGAACTGTCTGAAGATCTGAACTGTTGAAGTGTTTTTCAACACTGCACAATGTCTTCAGGAGAGTAATAAGTGCTTGTATTATTTTGTTGACGTTGTAAAGATGTCCTCAGGACTGTTATCCAGCACTTCCATGAGTGATGAGAGGTCCTGTCCAGCAGCTTTCAGTTTTAGTTGCTGCATGAACACTGAGCTCAGCGTCACCAGTGTCTATTTTATAGTGTATAATTGCAACTGTCTCCGTCTCTGAAAGTATTTGAACCTGGAAAACAGGCAACAACAGCACTCATGAAGCCACAGGTGTCATCATAAAAACAGCTGTTCAGTGCCCTAATCCTAATTGTCAATCCAACACCACGTTCTACTGATGCCTCAGATCTTCAGCACTTTTCATGCTGCCACTTTTCCCAAGAGAGCTTGTGATTACGAACATGCATTCATTGAAGCACTTTGTCTCTGAACTTTTACATTTGATTTCAGTACCTCATTTTTTTTCCAAATGTCAGAATAAAAAACAGCTGCTTATTGACTCTCAGTGACCATATGTGTGATCTTGGCTGTTATCTTACAGGTTCATCATGTTGGTTTATGGTTTGTGTGTTTCCATGTCTACACGGACACATTGCCCCCATCTGTCACCTGACACTCCTCGGTTTCTGTTTGCACTGGAAATTACATTGGAAATTTGTATTATTTGTTTGAATTTTGGTTTTCGTTCCTGTGTTCCTGCCTTTCTGTATGTGTATATACCTATGAGGGGTGTTCAGGTCAAACCTGGACTTTAAGTTAAAATAAAAAAAGAAATAAAATTTCAAGAGCTGGAAACTTCATTTCATTTCCGCCATACTCCCCTGCGCCATTAATACACGTGTCCCCACTTTAATGCCTGGAAAGATTCGTCATTACGCCTGAACCATCCTAACGCCGGCCCCACAGTGGGATTGTGTTTGCGATTGTCGCTTGTCAGACTGTATGGACATGATCCTCATGTCACACTGTAGGATCTCAGTTATCGCATCAGACTGTATTACGGTCAAAAACTGATGCACACAAGAAAAGCACGTCTGTAGTTTGATGCCATCTATACGTGACACGTTCTCTCGCTAACGGTTCATTTTGTACATGACGTCTTGATGAATAACTGCATTGTGGTTGTCAATGCCTGGAAGCTAACATGATTTGAGAGATGATGAAGTGCTCTGGTTTCCTTAGTGCAGAGGAAATGTGGAACAAGTCAGACCAGGAAACATCAAACCGAAAGATTAAAAAAAAAAACAAGGTGTAAAGAGCAGTTAGTCATTAACCAGTTTTACCTTGTGTGTGTGTGTGTTGTACCAAACAGAATGTCCAATCCATACTTTATTACACATCTCGTCGATCAACACAGACCTCAGAAAAAACACGTGCTTCATAGGAAATCCAATTTAGGAAAAAAGTGTCACGTGTGTGTGTTTGTGTGCGTGTTAAACAAATCCTAATCTTTTCTCAGTCTCTTTTTCAGTAAGGAATAAACAAAAACGAAAAAGCCGGAGATGGCCAGTGGCTGCAGGTCAGTGATTCGCGTCGTGCGAGAGGAACTCAGCGATCCATAACTTTGTCCTCCTGAGGAGGAGCTCGGAAACAAGCTGCTCGCAATCGCTCGCAAAACTCCACCTCCTCCTGAAAAGAAAGACCCAAAGAGACTTTTAAAATATCTTCCAGAACATTTGGGTAAAGGTTCACTACCCATCCCCGAACCCACACACGTCCTGCAGTCTCTACGCCGCGCCTACGTGACTGATATCCCAGTGTTCTCAGGTGTTAATGTTGAGCAATAGATGAAATAAAAATGGAGAAGAGAAACCATGACTCACTCTACATCATTCTAAAGCTCTCAGCCTCAAGCAGTGATTTCAGATCTCTGTTTTTAATGGAAAACGTATAATGAATGTATTTGCTGAATGTGTGTGAGCAGTACACAACAACATGCATAAAAACTACACTACTCATATTATTATTGTAATAACGAGTCACAAACACATCCACTGCTGCTGATCCCCGTTTATTAGGAAAGATGAGGCTCCATAAACAGGTGGAATCTTGGGTTGAGTCTCCACTCTCTCTGCAGATGTCGATGTTTTTATTCTGCACCACCTTTCACTTTAAACCTTTTATTTCCAGTCAGTAACAATATGGAAACTAAATGACTGATGGAAAATGAAGGCAATAAGTGCAGGATTCTAACGATATATGGGAGGATTTTATTCCCCACATGTGAGTTTTAGTTTTATTACTGTTTATAAACTCTTCCTGGTTGAAGCAGCATGTGGTGTGAGGAACCAGGATGTGATGCAGCGCTCAGTTCTGCACAAACTGCTGTTTATAGCTCGTGCTCACTGGACTTTGTTTACAAAAAAAAAGGAAAAGGAAAAAAGATGGACAGTTAAAAAGTTGTTTTATCAGAGATTTGCACAAAAAGCAGCGATGTGGAAAATATTATTGGGGGCGGAGCAACAACAGAGACTTGGAGATCTGCATAGAGATGCACGTGTGTGTGTGTATTGTTGAGATTGGAATGGCTGCACATCAATATGAATGGTCATGACTGTAAAACAAGAGCTTGTCTGCTACCTGGTCATCAATATGAATCCCAACTCAATATCAAAATCCAAACATGTAGAACAAAAGTCTTTAATGATCAGCAGGTCATTTCTATGCAGACTGTATGAATAGAGTATAAATGATCACCTGAGTTTAGCAGGTGTCTCTCAAACAGGGGGAGGAGAAAAGGATCAGACACAGTCTCAGATAAATGTTTGTACAAATCTTGAGGATTTTTCAATGGAAAAAAAGTGGAACATATGGAGAGGTATAGATTTGTTTGGTCAGAGGAACTCTTCAGACTGTTACATTAATGGGTTTGTTGCTTCTTCTCCATTATTCTCATTATTGAGCAGTGACCACCTCAGTACAGCAGTACTTCCCAATGCCATCATCAACAATTTCTTCATTCTCCAGAATTCCAATCTCTCGTTTCAGCTCCACGATGTCCACAGGAATCCAACTGCCAGCATTCCAGCTACAGTAAGGGAGTTTACCGCTGATATCCTGATCTGATCTTAAAGCAGTTTTACTTGTAAAACAATTTGAGAGTCAGATCATCATGAATCACCACCATGACCAAAACTGCTGTTTGGTCTGCCACCTTGTTTTTTTTTGAGAAACACTTTCATAAATTCCACATCAAGTTAAGTCCACACACCTCACTAACTCCAGTTAGCACTATGTGGTTCTTCTGCATTCCTGTCTAATGTTTGTCTGATGTGCATTTACGTGTATTATAATTATAAAGCAATTACTGTCATGATGAGATGAGATGATCCCATCCGTACAATATTCTCAAGCATGAAAATGATTGTGTTCCTATCTGCTCCCACTGATATGAGAAGTTCATACGCTCAGCTTCTGCATCTACAGGAACAGATCAGATAAACGAGGACACCTTATGGTTTGATTTGAATATCCTATTTCAAAGTAGCATCCAAAATTATTCCATGCTCTGTATCCACATCTGCAATCTCTACAACCACTTCCCATACTCTCCATCAGCACACCAGCTTTCTCCAGGACTTCCAGTATCCTTCATCATACTGCTCACTGCTTCTCCCAGCAGAGTCAAATAATCACTTCACTAATATATTACTGTACTCATCTAACACTGAACACACAATACAGAACCAGAGGAGAAGAACCTCATCATACATCAGGGAGAGAGAGAGAGAGAGAGAGAGAGAGAGAGAGAGAGAGAGAGAGAGAGAGAGAGAGAGACAGCGGGAGAGAGTGAGAGAGAGATAGCAGGAGAGAGCGAGAGAGAGCGAGAGAGAGAGATAGCAGGAGAGAGAGGGAGAGAGAGAGAGAGAGATAGCGGAGAGAGATAGTGGGAGAGAGTGAGAGAGATAGCAGAGAGAGAGAGAGGAGAGAGAGAGAGCGGAGAGAGATAGCGGAGAGAGAGAGAGAGAGATAGCAGGAGAGAGAGGGAGAGAGAGAGAGCGAGAGAAAGCGAGAGAGAGAGCGAGAGATAGCGGGAGAGAGATAGCGGAGAGAGATAGCGGGAGAGAGTGAGAGAGATAGCAGAAGAGCGCGAGAGAGAGAGAGAGAGATAGCGGAGAGAGATAGCAGGAGAGAGAGAGAGAGCGAGAGCGAGAGAGCAAGAGCGAGAGAGAGAGAGAGAGTAAGAGCAGGAGAGAGCGGAGAGAGATAGCAGGAAAGAGCAAGAAAGAGAGAGAGAGAGAGAGAGAGAGCGAAATAGCGGAGAGAGATAGCAGGAGAGAGCGAGAGAGAGAGAAAGATAGCAGGAGAGAGATAGCGTGAGAGAGGCAGTGAGGGAGAAACAGAGAGAGAGAGAGAGAGAGAGCTTGTATTCACGTTTGTATTTATAACAGGAGATATCAAATTTAAAAAGGTGTGTGTGTGTGTGTGTGTGTGTGTGTGTGTGTTAGTGCTCGTAATCGATGTACGTCGACACAACTGCGATGCACGATCGCCTCAGAAGAAAACATCCTGTCTCTACAGTTAGTTTTGGGAGTAATTGTTGTGTTCTTAGCTGCTGTGTTTTGGTCAAGAATTATAAATATATGCTAGGTAATAACAGTAATGCTAATCGCTAACAGTATAAACTGTAAACATATACTGTAGATCAGGGGTCACCAACCTTTTTGACACTGAGAGCTACTTCTTGGGTACAGACTAATGTGAAGGGCTACCAGTTTGATACACACTTCTGAAATAACAAATTTGCTCAATTTACCTTTAATTATATGTTATTATAATAATAATGATATTTATCTATATCAGGGGTCAAACTCAACTGCACATGGGGCCAAAACTCAAAGCACACTTTAGGTCGTGGGCCGAACAGAGAAACATTTATTGAACTCACTAAAACAATGTTTTATGAACATAAATATGAATAAAAACAGACAGGAAAATTATTCCAGAATAAATAAACTTAAACTTAAATAACTTAAAATATTTTGCTTTCCATAAAAATATCAAACACCAGACATCTCACAGCTTCATCATGCAGCTCTTCAGAAACTCTCCCTCAGTAAATAACCTGCTGATGAGACTCTGATTTCTCCTCTGTTTTCACACCAGCTTCACTTTGTGATTTTGCTCTGCTGAAAAACATCTGCTGAAATGTCAGATTCTTCTTTAACTCTTCTACTTTCTGTATCTTCTGCTCTGCATTCAGGTTTTTCAGCTTCTCCTGATGTTTTGTCTCATAGTTCTGTTTTGGATTCATATCCATAATTACAGTCACATTCGCTACACTAATAACACACACACACACACACACACACACACACACACACACACACACACACACACACACACACACACACACACGTGTTTACCGCCAGTGTCAGTAAACATCTACTCAGAGTCAACTTTTCTCTTCACCACTGTGAGGCGCTGTTTCACAATAACTGTACAATAGGGTTAAATACATCAGCAGGAGCTCCACTTGATCGACGCTGGAATGTTCTCAGGTAGTCTAGTGTTCGGTAAGGCAGCTGAAGCGATGCATTATGGGATCTGTAGTTTGTGTTATCAGCGCTTCATATCGCCGCGACATTAATAACTATAATAATAGATCTTTATAAAATCATCTCGCGGGTCGGATTTAACACTGAGTTTGACACCCCTGATCTCTGTGAAGACACTGATCATGTTAATGATTTCTCACAATAATTATCAACAATCATTTCACAAGGGAGGAAACAGATATTTTTAGTAAAGGCTCGTGGGTGACTCATGTGGTCCTTGCGGGTGAACTGGTGCACCACGTTGGTGACCCCTGCTCTATAGATTACATTAGTGACAATAAAGCAAACTTTAACTTTTAATTTACATGTACTGATTGTTGTAAGTTGTTTATGCACACAGACTTGAGATGAACTACTGGATTTACATTAACAGTTCACTGTAATCTGGTAGTGCACGTCAACATGTAGATCAATAGGCTACTAGTGCACTTCTGTTTACTTTTGGCACAAGCCAATTAAATAAAACAATCACAAGTACGTGAATAATAACATTATCTCATTAGTTAAAGAGTTTAAAATGCTTTCTGTATTTCGTAATAAAATGACAAATTTACTACACTTTCTGAAATACAATTAATATTGTAATCAAAGTAATTAAACATTGTAATTAATCAGTTCATATAAAAATATGCAGATTTACTGCCCTCTTTGTATACAGTACAGTTTATATATTGTTAGCATTTATAGATTTCATGTTTAAATTGGTTCCTAATGTTAATTATTGTTTGGTTTTTCTTTCAGGAAGAGGCAAAGCTGTGTACAAGATTTCTTTCATATAAACTACGTCACTGTCTGCAGCCCCAAATGGTGTTACACTTCATGAATTTCTGCGCAGTGTTGAGCAGTGCTTTAGGTGAATTTATATGGTAGTATTCGTGCCTGATGCTAAAGTGTTGTTTACATTTTATTTTTGTATACTGTAAAAACATTGAAGTATTTTTTGGAAAAATTTAATAAAAGTTAAAATATTTTATTAGAAGTTTATCAATTTTTGAATTTATCCAAAGGATTAATTAGCTAATTAAAAAAAGAACACTAGAGTAAGCAAAAAATTAAAATAATCGTTAGTTGCAGCTCTAGAGTGTGTGTGTGTGTGTGTATTCAGATGTTATGAAACAGGAAGTGGTATTGAGCCATATAGAGAATGAAGAACGCACCTGGCTCTCCTCTCGACCCTGCAGCTCCTGTATCCTCTGGTTCAGCAGCTCCTCCAGACCCAGAGAGGGTTCTCTACAGTCACATACACCCCGCTCACTGTTCTCTACCAGACTACACACACACACACACACACACACACACACACACACACACTGAGTAACACAAATCCACACTAGCACAAAGCTCTCAACACAATAATACACTGCCCTCTGGTGGACCGCAGAGCTCATTACAACACTTTCTACAACACTGAATTTTACATTTACCAAAAGTAATAAAAATAGATTTTCAGAAAATATAATTTACATGTCAGAAGTTTGTTATAGAAAAAATGCAGACAATTAGTTAAACTGTTAATTTTACAAAAACTAAATAAATATATTCCAGAAAGGGAATTAAATACTCTTTTGTTGGATTTTCCTTTAAAAAAAAAAAACCTCCTTGAATTATTACCTGTATAATAAATATAATGTATACCTGTATAAATAAATAAATGAATAAATAAATGGGTGCAGTAACATGCACTGACCAGCAGAGGACGCCGAGCACGTGTTCATGTACAGGGGAGTGTGTCGATCTCAGTACTGCTACTAACTGCTGCACCATCCCCATACACAGCACTGTATCTGGAGGAGGGGGGGTAAAGTGTGAAACAGGACATTAGGTATAAGAATGTAACAGCACACACACACACACACACACACACACACACACACACACACACACACACACACCTCTGTGTTCCGGGTGGCTGGTGAGCAGGTTGAGCAGCAGGAAGGCAGATTTTGTACGCACTTTCTCACAGTCCGACTGCATCCCCCTCATTAGCACAGAGAATCCGTCACGTGACAGAAAGTCACTCAGGCCCACTTCCTGTTCTCGCACAAGGCCTACAGGAGAATGTGAAAGTCATGATTACATCAGGCTGAGTAAACCGTGTGTGTGTGTGTGTGTGTGTGTGTGTGTGTGACTCACAGGACACTGCGTAGAGAGCTTTGACACGTACAGTGGGGTGTGTGTCGTGGTCAGCGAGCTGCAGCAGTGTGTGTAGCGCCCCCTGCTGGAGCAAGTACAGCTGCACCTCAGGCATGTTCTGAGCGCTGCAGGCTAACAGCTCGGCCGCTCGCCACCGTACACCTGCCTCTGTGTGACACACACACCGAGACAAACACACCTCCAGCCCACCCATCTTCATCAGGTCTGTAACACACACACACACACACACACACACACACACACACACACAAATATATCACAAAGCTGTTTTACATACAACGACTCACGCTCTCTCACACACACACACACACACACACACACACACACACACACACACACACACCTCTTGCATTGTCCAGGTTGTCACACAGGTCACACAGCATCTCCAGCACCGCCTCCTTCTCATCCTCTTCCTCTTCGTCCTCTCGTCCTTCTCCCTCGTCCTTTAGGAGCACAGACACACACCACTTCATCTGCTCCACCTCGTCCAGCTGCCCCTTACACACCTCGGACAGCGCTCCTCGCAGGAACTCGATCCTCTACACACACACACACCAGAAAACGTCAGAAAAAAGCATAGCACTCTTTTATCCATCATCTAAATCCTTCTCCAAGTCCAGAGTTACCTCCTGAGACATGGGTTCATTCAGGGTGGGGCCATCAGAGGCGGAGCCTGCCTCAACGGCCAATCGCAAGACCCCCTGCAAATTCTGAGGGTGACGTCGGTTTCCTTCTGCCATCTTCACACACACACACACACACACACACACACACACACACACGGGCAGAGAATAAAATGATTACGACTATTAATTGCATGTCATTAACAAATCAAAATCACAAACAGAAACAAGTGAAAGGCTGTAAGCTCCGCCCACTTTCCAATGACGCCATCAATATCCCTGAAAATATAATATCTGTGCGTCTGGGTCACTACGTTACGATTTTATACTTTCATTTTACACATTCACGACTGATTATGAAATGTGTAGTTTACAAACTACTGATTTTAGAATTGAATAACGCCATAGAAAAATCTAATTACGAGGTCAAAAAGTTTAGAGATTCGCTCTGTTTACAAGAAAGTACTCGATCATCTTCAGGAAGAGTCCAGAGTCAAATCTGGCGAGTAGGGTGGGATTGTTCTCCGACAATCATCATGCACAAGTTGCTGAATGTTTTCGACGTTTTCGGGGGGTTGAGCTCGTCAAAGGTCTTAATTTCACATCATCTTCCAGTGATGTTCTTCCAGTCAAAACACCTCGAACACCGCGTGTCCAACGTACATCACGTCAAACGTCTCTGAGGCAGATGTGCCCAGTTTCTCACAGATGTTCATGTTCTAAACAGCTGTCTGTGATGGAATGGCAGGTGTGGGAACACACGTACATCAGAACAGCACCAGTTACACCATTAGCTGACACCACCTCGTATTTACCACTAACACCATTTGCACATTATAGAAACATCCTGTATTTAGGAAGAAAAACATCACCACTGCAAAAACAATTACTTGTAAGAATATCAGCCAAAATAGACTTAAGATCCTGAGAGTGTGAGTGATTTATATTGGGTATTAAAAGAGTGATTAAAAAAAAAATACATTTAAATGTAGGGATTACAATAAAAGTGTGCTCAGGGGTGCCAAAACTTTTGCGCCATGACTGCATTCAATCAGCTGAGCTCTGGAATGCTTAATGTGTGTTAAATCTAATATATTTCAGCTTGATGTATTTATATATTACAGTTATATCACACACACACACACGTAAAATATGAACTATAACTATAAATGTTAATCTTTTATCTGAAAATATTATCTATTTATAATAATATCTGGACCCTAAGGCCCCCACATCACCATTTAAAATATTATTATTATTTTATTTCAAATTTTATTTGTCACAAACATAGTCATATACAGAGTACAACTTGCAGTAAAATGTCTATCACAAATTACTGTATAGATAGATAGATAGATAGATAGTGTTGTTATTGTGTTGGTTATTTTATAGGTATATAAATAATATATTTATATATTACAGTTATATCACACACACACACACGTAAAATATGAACTATAACTATAAATGTTAATCTTTTATCTGAAAATATTATCTATTTATAATAATATCTGGACCCTAAGGCCCCCACATCACCATTTAAAATATTATTATTATTTCAAATTTTATTTGTCACAAACATAGTCATATACAGAGTACAACTTGCAGTAAAATGTCTATCACAAATCACTGGATAGATAGATAGATAGTGTTGTTATTGTGTTGGTTATTTTATAGGTATATAAATAATATATTTATATATTACAGTTATATCACACACACACACACACGTAAAATATGAACTATAACTATAAATGTTAATCTTTTATCTGAAAATATTATCTATTTATAATAATATCTGGACCCTAAGGCCCCCACATCACCATTTAAAATATTATTATTATTTCAAATTTTATTTGTCACAAACATAGTCATATACAGAGTACAACTTGCAGTAAAATGTCTATCACAAATCACTGGATAGATAGATAGATAGATAGATAGATAGATAGATAGATAGATAGATAGATAGTGTTGTTATTGTGTTGGTTATTTTATAGGTATATAAATAATATATTTATATATTACAGTTATATCACACACACACACAGTATTACAGGTTACAGTATTAAAGCAGTTATACGAGATAAACCACAGTCTTACCGTCAGTCAGAGAGAGAGAGAGAGAGAGTGTGTGTGTGTGTGTGTGTGTGTGTGTGTAATTAATCCGAGTAGCTCCTCATCACACCGTTAATAAACACTAAGGTAAATTCATCTGGAACTTTCTCTCACAACACCAATCGAGAAGCCGCCATCAGTACAGCTCGCACTGCGCATGCGCGAACCCGCACACGTGCTCCATGCGTGCGCCGACGTTCTCCACACATGCGCACTACGCGCACTCGACTCATGTAATTCATAGTAATGAATAAATTCATTCAAACACACACACACACACACACACGTAAAATATGAACTATAACTATAAATGTTAATCTTTTTATCTGAAAATATTATCTATTTATAATAATATCTGGACCCTAAGGCCCCCACATCACCATTTAAAATATTATTATTATTATTATTATTATTATTATTATTATTTCAAATTTTATTTGTCACAAACATAGTCATATACAGAGTACAACTTGCAGTAAAATGTCTATCACAAATTACTGTATAGATAGATAGATAGATAGATAGATAGATAGATAGATAGATAGATAGATAGTGTTGTTATTGTGTTGGTTATTTTATAGTTATATAAATAATATATTTATATATTTTTTATTACTATAATTCAGAAGCTACAACTCTGGCCAGCTCCAAAACAAAAACCCACCACTGAGGCGTCGCCTGGCGATGACGTTGTGGTTATTTCCGGCGCATGCGCCGTGCGTGTGTCTTGTCTGTCAGTAATCCAAGATGGCTGCGCTCGTTGGTGTGCGCGCGTGCTTCTCCGGTAAGTTTCACCGAGTGTGTCCGAGTCTGTGGGTGAAGCTCATGTTTATTGCTCCTGCAGTGTGGAGGAGATGAAGCAGGACTGTGGGCTTCTCCTGAAGGGGGTTCAGTACCGGGTTCAGGGCGCATGACGTAACGCGGTGGAGACAGTTAGGTGTTTCCGGAGACTCGCGCAGGCAGCGCAAGGTCAAGCTCCATCCATGTCCCGGGGAGATGTGATGGAGCTGATGATCCTGCACTCGGGGTAAATGCATCAGTGTTGCAGGGGTGATGTGAACCTTCTCCCTGCTGCTCCACCAGTGTGTAGAAAAGATCTCACTCCAGACAGAACCCTGGACAGGAGCTCCCTCATTTCCTTGCACATTAAAACAAACACGTTGTTCATATAGACGATTTAATTTAGTTTTTTATTGCTTGTAAATGGTCTGAATGATCAGGTCTATGATGGTGTTCATGTGTTGCTTTTGGTTGTTCTTCAGCGCTCCAGCTCTCCTCCCCGAGTCTCCTGCACAGCTCCTACAAACTGGTGAGTTCCCCCCAGGTCTCCATGAACCGGGCTCTCGGCTCCTCTCAACCAGAACCAGGGCTCGGTAGACTGAATCAAGGAGTTAACGGTCTGATCCAAAGGTCTGGGCTTCAAGCCCCAGTATCACCAGGCTGCCGGTCTTGGGGCCCTTAACCCTGTGTCCTCCAGAGGTGATGTTTCATGGCTGACCTGTGATGCTTCCTAACACCACTGGGATTTGTGATGAAATGTAATGAACATGTGGCAAATCAAATCCCCTTTTACCCCCAAATTCCCCACATTAGGAGGGATAATAGGACAGCTATGATACAGCACAAATGGTTTAGGGCCTTTCTTAAGGGCCCACAGTGGCAGCTTTAAGATCCTTAGGCTTGAACTCCTGATCTTCAGATCAGAACCGTAACCCTCGAGTTCCCACTTTCCCCAAAGAGATCACAGTGACATCATCAAGGTCGTGTATTATCCAGATAAATGTGAATATGTGCTGATGTACGTCCCGAGTGTGACTGAGGGTTTGAACGTTTTTGTGGTTGTGTCTCAGTGCGCGGTTCCTCTCAGCCGGAGGAATTTCGCCGCCGAGGCGAAGAAGGTGTTCTCCCGTGATAAACCTCACGTCAACGTCGGGACCATCGGCCACGTGGACCACGGGAAGACCACGCTCACCGCCGCTATCACTAAAGGTACCACACACACTATGAGTTACACTGTAACTGTGCTGTTTGATGAGGATGTCTTGGTTTAGTGTGTGTGTGTGTGTGTGTGTGTGTGTGTGTCAGTGCTGGCCGAGGCTGGAGGAGCGCACTATAAGAAGTATGAGGATATTGATAACGCTCCTGAGGAGAAAGCCAGAGGAATCACCATCAACGCCTCGCATGTGGAGTACACAACCCCTAACAGGCACTACGCTCACACTGACTGTCCTGGACACGCCGACTACGTCAAGGTACACACACACACACACACACACACACACACAACCCCTAACAGGCACTGACACTAACCTCTACGACAGACTATGTCTCTATGACACAGAGACTCACCCTGTGTATATATATATATATATGTGTGTGTGTGTGTGTGTGTGTGTGTGTGTGTGTGTGTGTGTGTGTAGAACATGATCACAGGCACGGCTCAGCTGGACGGTTGTATCCTGGTGGTGGCAGCGACAGACGGTCAGATGCCTCAGACACGTGAGCACCTGCTGCTGGCACGTCAGATCGGCGTGCAGCACGTGGTGGTGTACGTGAACAAGGCGGACGCGGTGGATGACCCCGAGCTCCTGCAGCTCGTCGAGCTCGAGATCCGTGAGCTGCTCAGTGAGTTCGGCTACGACGGAGACAACACGCCCGTCATCTGTGGCTCCGCCCTTTGTGCCCTCGAGGTACTGACACAACGTCGGAAACGTGGAGAGAGAGAGGGTGGGGGTGGGGGTGGTTAAGAGACCTGTAACATCGTGTGTGTGTGTGTGTGTGTGTGTGTGTGTGTGTGTGTGTGTGTGTAGAATCGGCAGCCTGACCTGGGAGTGAACTCCATCATGAAGTTGTTGGAGGTGGTGGATGAGTTCATCCCTCTACCCAAGAGAGATCTTGATAGACCCTTCCTGCTGCCTATTGAGGGAGTCTACTCCATACCAGGTGTGTGTGTGTGTGTGTGTGTGTGTGTGTGTGTGTGTGTGTGTGAGAGAGAGAGAGAGAGAGAGAGAGAGAGAGAGAGAGAGAGAGAGAGAGAGAGATCTGACTCTGTAGACTCATGATAAAGCTGAGAATGAATGGATAATAAATGTTCATGATTGAATTATTTATTCATCTGACTCACAACTAGGAATCATGTGACCTGAAAGGTTCATTGTAGACCATCTCTGATTGGCTGAGACATTATTACATCACAACACACAAAGGATTCTGTTTCCATAGTAATTTTGTTTTGGATTAAAGGTTAATGTACAGCAGATGAACTGATCTGATTGGGTAATAATGCAGTTGCTCAGAGAAGGTGTGTAATTTGGTGTGTGTGTGTGTGTGTGTGTGTGTGTGTAGGCCGAGGTACGGTGGTGACGGGAACTCTGGAGCGAGGAGTGATAAAAAAAGGAGACGAGTGCGAGTTTGTGGGACACAATCGCTCTGCCAAGTCTGTGGTCACAGGTGAGTGTGTGTGTGTGTGTGTGTGTGTGTGTGTGTGTGTGTGTGTGTGTGTGTGTGTGTGTGTGTGTGTGTGTGTGGTAAGAACAGTGAGGTTGGGATGTTCTGAGCTGAAACCTGACCGCTGACATTCATGAAAGGATGTTCGTCTATCACTACTTCCTGTTCATGGCCCCGCCCCCTGTCACTTCTATGTGTGTGAGAGCAGGTATCGAGATGTTCCACCAGTCTCTGGATCGTGCGGAAGCAGGAGATAACCTGGGCGCGCTGGTGCGTGGTGTGAAGAGAGAGGACATGAGGCGAGGGATGGTGATGTGTAAACCTGGCTCCATTCAGCCCCATCAGAAAATCAAAGCTCAGGTGTGTGAACGTTCTAAATGCGCTGTAATAAACTGAATCATGCCGTGACAGAACACACGCTCATCTGCCAGACTTCATCACGTGATCACACACCGTTACAACAACAATTATTACAGTAGACGATATAAATCACACACCCGTACTCATAATTAATAATGATGATGATAAAGAGAAAAACTGCTCCAGGCTTCTCCACTGAAGCTTCACAGGTTCCTGGAGAGGAGCAGCCCGAGAACCTTAACCTAGTGTTTCTAGATAGACCTGAGGTTACATCCTGCTGATCTAGAGTTAAAGAAGAAGCCACATTTTCTCTTCCTTACTGTGTGTGTGTGTGTGTGTGTGTGTGTGCGTGTGCGTGCGCACAGGTGTATATCCTGAGTAAAGAGGAAGGCGGCAGACACAAGCCTTTTGTCACCAACTTCATGCCTGTCATGTTCTCCCTCACCTGGGACATGGCCTGCAGGATCCTGCTTCCTGACGGCAAGGTAACACACACACACACACACACACACACACACACACACCTCTTTGTCCCAGTGTCCTGATTTCTCTCTATTCATCTGTGTGTAGGAGATGGTGATGCCGGGTGAAGACACGTCCCTCACTCTGACCCTCAGGCAGCCCATGGTGTTGGAGAAAGGGCAGAGGTTCACGCTGAGGGATGGGAACAGGACCATCGGCACGGGGCTCGTCACCGACATCCTTCCCACCACACCTGAGGACCAGCACAACTGGGGTTAATCCCAAAGAGGAGGACAGGGGATGGGATAGGGGCGTGGTTAGTGTGGGTGGGGGCGGGGCAGGAAATCATCCATACATTTTGACTTGTACTTCTATACTTTACATTAATATAAACATTCTCTCTCCCCCCCACCAACACACACTCATATATACACACACACACACACACACACACACTTGTGTTCCAAGCCTGTGCAGTGATTGATCTCAAGATGATATTCTCTAAACTAAGAACATTTTCATCCTAGTACCTGAAGCACTTACCTGATTTACTGCTACATGCAGATTCTTTCTTTTGGCTGTTCAGCAAGTTTTTATTTGGCAATGCAGCAGCACTCGAGCACATCTGGAGAAGCACCGATTCAGGAATCAGCCGTAGTGCGACACTGAGATACTGTGCTTCCTTCTTCGTCTCATTCTCGCTTAGCCGAGTGTGTTTATGCTAATACAGTGGAAACACCGTAAACCGATCTGGAACCTTCTGTCTGGTTTCATCAGTTTGATCTAAACATGAAGGGATGTTCATTTCAGGGATGAAGGTGGAGATTCTGCATCACACATTTTTGAGGTTCCATTCTGTCTACTTTTTGTGTATGAAATGTCATGATGATGATGAATATGTGGCTCATGTAATAAATGTATTTAATATGACTCCTGGCTCCACCCACTTTTTGTGGTTTAGTAAAATCAGGAGGAATCCACTGCGTGTGTGTGTGTGTGTGTGTGTGTGTGTGTATGTTTGAAGCCTGATGGAGTTCTGTTCTGGTTTTATTTCTTTCCACCAGAAAACATTTCATGTTTTGATATGCAAATGAGCATGATATGCTAATGAATATGTAAATCACGTGACTCACCTGGTCACTGATTAGTTACTTTCCCCTGAAAATGAGCCTATAAATTGCTCTTATCTACTTGTTTATTATTAGGTATTTCCACCCAATTAAAAAACTGTGGGACACTGTATAAAATGTAAATAAAAATGTAGTATAAACTGACTTCTGTCAGTTACAAAAAACAATGCAATGATTTGCAAATCTTATAAACCCGTATTTTATTCCCAATACAACACAGAAATAATATCAAATGTGCAAACTGAGGAAATGTACAATATAGTACAGTGTCTTAATTGATTGCAGCAACACGTCTCAGAAAAGTTGGGACAGAGGGAAAGGCTGGAAAAGTGAGGGGCACTAAGAAGGAAGAGCTGGAAGAACATTTTACATCTGAAGTGTTAAACAGGTCAGTAACATGACTGAAGATAAAGTTTTAGTACCTCTTACCTTTTCAGCCTTTTCTTGCCCCCTGTCCCAACTTTTCTGAGAAGCGTTGCTACTATCAATTAAAAAATTACGTAATCTTTTTCTAACTTTAACCATTCGTGATGTTTTCTGTGTTATATTGTGAGTAAAATAAGGGTTTATGAGATTTGCAGTTTTGTAGAGTTTGGGGTTGTAATATTAGCCTCTTGTTGAGATCTTGATTACTCCCTGACCCTGGAGTTCACTTCTCTTCCTCTGCTTTTCAGCTCTGTGATGTTGATTATTAAAGTTATGGATTCAACACATGGAGAACAAACTTTCTCCTGAATCTCTGAGTCTGAAATGATGTCAGTTTGACATTTGACCTGTCAAACCCACACACTGGTGTGGTTCTGGACCCGGGCGTCTGGAGAAGCGCTTTTCAGGTTGTAATGATGTGGACATGAGAAGGAGAAAATGAAACACACTCCATACAGTCCAGACAGTAACCACATCTTTATCAAAACCAGCACAATCACTACTACTAGGAAAATATTACATATACAAGTGGTTGAGTTACAATGCTTAACAATACAAGAAAATGATCAAATATTTGAAGTTTCACTCGGCAGGCAAACGAAGCAGCAGATGTTCCACCCTTCACCCTCAAACCAGCGCTAGTCCACGTGCCCGATGCCACATAAATGTATGAGGTGGTATCAAAAGTTTGGAGACTCGCTCTGTTTACAACAAAGTACCTTATTTATCTACTTTTCCACACTATCACCTTCAAATTGGTCTCCTTACAGCGCCTCCCAGTGTTCTTCTGGAACGTGTCCTGGAAGTCTTCGTTTTTAAGCCCGTCGAGCATCTCCTGTGATTTGTGCATCATCTCAGCAATGGTGTCGAAACGGCTGGATCTTCATCTTTGTGAAGAAGGTGAAGTCTGCAGGAGCCAAATCTAGCGAGTAGTGTGGGTGCAGAAACTCACACGTAAGGAGACTTTTGATACCACTTCATATACTGTATAGTTTATACAGAACAGTACTGTAAATTGCTCTGTGTTGCTGAAGGATTCACTGTAATTAGATCAATTATGAGTAAATGACTGTATACTACCCCTTTACTGATCACCATTCTTTAAGACTCCTGGGTAGGCTTGGCCATCATCATACCATGTAATCATTGGAACAAACCTCGGGGATACCTGTACTCACAGTCGGACAACAGGGTCGTGATATTGAACAAAATGTTGTAGAAACTCTGGTGTCATATGCAGAACAATTACAACAATTCCTGAACAGATTCCGAACTACCCAGCTTGAAGAGAGGTTACATATATCAACTACACCAGTAGAGGGCAGTGTTGCTCTCGTACACACTTTACACAAGAACACTCATGAGATGAACGGATAGATTCTGCTTCTTCTACAGCGAGCGACAATTGTTGCACATATGCAGCTAACACGAGAACTATGAAGTTAATCTCCACACTGTGAGGAGTTTATGGTCAAATACAAATATACAATATATATATATATATATATATATATATATATATATATATATATATATATATATAGCATTACTGCTAGATTCAGTCTTTTATTCCGCAGATTCCCTGATTGTGTCTACCACACCACACCACACCTCACATCACACCGCACCTCTTTTCACCACACCACACCACACCTCATTACACCGCACCTCATTACACCACACCTCACCTCATTACACCACACCACACCTCACATCAAATCCGCACCTAATTACACCACACCACACCTCATTACACCGCACCACACCTCATTACACTGCACCTCATTACACCACACCTCACCTCACCTCATTACACCACACCACACCACACCTCACATCAAATCCGCACCTAATTACACCACACCACATTACACCACATCACACCTCATTACACCACACCTCACCACACCACACCTCATTACACCGCACCTCATTACACCACACCGCACCTCATTACACCACACCACACCTCACATCAAATCCGCACCTAATTACACCACACCACACCACATTACACCACACCACACCTCATTACACGCACCTCATTACACCACCTCACCTCATTACACCACACCACACCTCACATCAAATCCGCACCTAATTACACCACACCTCATTACACCGCACCTCATTACACCACACCACACCTCACATCAAATCCGCACCTAATTACACCACACCACACCTCATTACACCGCACCTCATTGCACCACACCTCACCTCATTACACCACACCACACCTCACATCAAATCGCACCTAATTACACCACACCACCTCATTACACCACACACACCTCATTACACACCTCATTACACCACACCACACCTCACATCAAATCCACCTAATTACACCACACCACACCTCATTACACCGCACCACACCTCATTACACTGCACCTCATTACACCACACCTCACCTCACCTCATTACACCACACCACACCACACCTCACATCAAATCCGCACCTAATTACACCACACCACATTACACCACATCACACCTCATTACACCACACCTCACCACACCACACCTCATTACACACCTCATTACACCACACACACCTCATTACACACCACACCTCACATCAAATCCGCACCTAATTACACCACACCACACCACATTACACCACACCACACCACACCTCATTACACACCTCATTACACCACACCTCACCTCATTACACCACACCACACCACACCTCACATCAAATCCGCACCTAATTACACCACACCTCATTACACCGCACCTCATTACACCACACCACACCTCACATCAAATCCGCACTAATTACACCACACCACACCTCATTACACCGCACCTCATTGCACCACACCTCACCTCATTACACCACACCACACCTCACATCAAATCCGCACCTAATTACACCACACCACACCTCATTACACCACACCACACCTCATTATACCACACCTCATTACACCACACATCACATCAAACCACAGCTCACTGGATCTCTACCCTACATTCAATATGGCCGTCGTGTCTGTACACAGCACTTCACAATAGACGTGATAACCAGAGAAATGTATTGTTTTCGATGAAAATATTAAAGCGTTCTTAAATCAAACATGCCACCTTCAAGCTCTGAAGCAAATCCATCCGCTCACTCCAGATGCTCCAGAAGTTCAGGCAGACGTTCATATCACTTTCATGACTGAAGTACCAACTGCTCCTAAATAACTTCTCAGAGCTTCTTCAGAAGGAAACCAGTATTTAAAAAAGAAAGGTTTAGTATCTGCTAGGACTGGAGATGCTGCTGCTATTTCATGGGATGATCCTGATACAGTCCATGATGTAACTGTAAGATGATGATGATGATGATGATGATGATGAAGCTGAGAATTCTGCCGTTGCTTCTGCTGATGATGATGATGCTGATGATGTGTGTGAATGTGTGTGTTCTTTCCCGCGTTTACTCATATCATGCATTATGTAGGTTTCCCACCTACTTTTCTTCTGTCCATACACTCATACCAGCCTGAAACACACACACACACACACACACACACACACACACACACACACACACACACTACATATATAGGACATGTAAAAACCACACATTTATGCAAAACACACATTCACACATTCATGCAAACACACACACACACTCACACACACACACACACACACACACACTCATGTCTCACCTTCGTCAGAGTGTGTGTTGGTGTGTGTTCCTATATCAGGACACACAGAGTCAGCCATGTTCTCATAGGATGCTGAGAAAGAGAACGTTTGTATTGTTTTAGTCAACATATACATCATATTATTTACACACACACACACACACACACACACACACACACACACACACAAACACCTGTGTCTGTCTGCACCAAGTTGTGAATGTGCTCCTCATCAGGATTAATGTAATCTGCAGGCACACAGAGTAATGAACACGTTAGCAGATATATACACTGTGTGTGTGTGTGTGTGTGTGTGTGTGTGTGTGTGTGTGTGTGTGTGTAGACTACCATCGTCCTTGGTGCCAACATCATCTTTTAGTGTTGGCTGGCGAGGATGAGCATAAACACACGCCTCCATATTCTCATACGACTCTCCATCTACAGAGAGAGAGAGAGAGAGAGAGAGAGAGAGAGAGAGAGAGACAGAGAGAGAGAGAGAGAGACAGAGAGAGAGAGACACACAGAGAGAGAGAGAGAGAGAGAGAGAGACAGAGAGAGAGAGAGAGAGAGAGAGAGAGAGAGAGAGAGAGAGAGAGAGAGAGAGAGAGAGAGAGAGAAAGAAAGAGCAGAATGAGCAAAGGAATACATTTGTCTTCTTTTGTCAAAGCATTTATTTATTTATTTACTCATTTATTAAATATATGCATTCATATTTATTTATTTTTGTTATTTATGTATTAATTTATTTGTTTGTTTGTTGTGTAATTGTATGTATATATAATTATATAATATAATAATTTTATAAATATATAAATATATTTAATATTGTTTATTATATTTTTGTATAAATATTTGTGTGTGTGTGTGTGTGTGTGTGTGTGTGTGTGAGAATGTGTTTGTGTGTGTGTGTGTGTGTGTGTGTGTGTGTGTGTGTGTGTGTGTGTGTGTGTGTGTGTGTGTGTGTGTGTGTGTGTGTGTGTGTGTGTGTGTGTGTGTGTACCGGGATCTGTAAGATAGGGAGGTGGTTGAGGGTAGATTGAGTTTTGGTTTCTGTATTTTGGTTCTTCCCTGCATCAGGAGTGATGTAATCTATACCAGAGACAATGTATTAAATATGGGAGTGATGGACAGATGAAAGAAGAAAAAGAAGAAAAGGTGTCAGGAACAGCAGTGTTCTACAGGAAAAAAAGAAAGAAAGATAAACCACTTAATTTATTCCAGAGAGAATTTAATTTGCCCCCTCCCCACACACACACCCTTCCTAGTGACTGAGTGAGTAAGTGAGTGAGAGAGTGATTGAGTAGATGGGTGAATGAGTGTGTGTGTGTGTGTGTGTGTAAGTGAACGAGTGAGTGAGTAAATGAATGAGTGCGTGTGTGTGTGTGTGTGTAAGTGAGCAGTGAGTGAGTAAATGAATGAGTGTGTGTGTGTGTGTGTGTGTGTGTGTGTGTGTAAGTGAGCAGTGAGTGAGTAAATGAATGAGTGCGTGTGTGTGTGTGTGTGTGTGTAAGTGAACGCAGTGAGTGAGTAAATGAATGAGTGTGTGTGTGTGAGTGTGTGTGTAAGTGAACGAGTGAGTGAGTAAATGAATGTTTGTGTGTGTGTGTGTGAGTGTGTGTGTGTGTAAGTGAACGAGTGAGTGAGTAAATGAATGAGTGTGTGTGTGTGTGTGTGAGTGTGTGTGTGTGTGTAAGTGAACGAGTGAGTGAGTAAATGAATGTGTGTGTGTGTGTGAGTGTGTGTGTGTGTAAGTGAACGAGTGAGTGAGTAAATGAATGTGTGTATGTGAGTGAATGAGTGAGTAAATGTGTATTGACCTTCATCCTGGATGACACGGTAGTTGACTTTATCCTCATTACTGTAGATTATTGTTGTAACATTCTCATAAGACTGGGCCTCTTCTGTAGTAACACACACACACACACACACACACACACACACACCTGAAGATTTTCCTGACTGCTACAAGGCATTGACACTGGAGACTCCTTCAATAAAAAGGTGAAATATGAAGTGAGTAAAATACATTAAACACGTCTGTAAACTGTGTCCCTGTAAACCAGATGTTGCACTGAGGACAGAGCTGCTGTTATAGAGAATTAATCAACAACCTGTCCAATCACAATCCAGCACTCAGCAGCACTGACCAATCACAATCCAGCACTCAGCAGCACCGTGATGTCACTCAGTTATTATAAAGAAATGAGAGTGAGGAAAGTTTACGTTTTGTTAGATTCCCTTGAGTTTTGCTGGAGTTCTGAATTTTGCTTGAGTCCTTGTTCTGTGTTCCCATGGGATGTTGACTGCAACACACAAACACACACACACACACACACACACACACACACACACACACACACACACACAAAACTATATTCTTAGCACAAAAAACAAAAGTGAAAGTAATTAAAGGTTTCGATTTTCTTGATAAAACTTAAATTGTGATCAGCCAATCAATTTAAGCTCTTTTACATGAATCTGTGCCCCGCCCCCTAACATGTCAAAGACCTCCAGTCAAGTCCAGAAGTATTTGAGATTTCCTATGAACTGAGGTTATTACAGTAATAATAAAAATAATTAAAAATCACCAGTCTTTATTTTTTTATTTCAGAGCACAGCTGAGACAGATGTTCAGTTGATTATGGGATAATAGTCTACATTTTGATCTCATCCTGTTTTGTGCTTTTTATTTAGAATCAGTCATAGTAAGAATTGTCCAAATACTTATGGACCTGACTTTATCCCTGCACTTCTCCACACACAAGCTCATGTAGGAGCATCTAATGTTCACTGTAACTGACAGGAGAGAAGAAATGTGTCTCTTACACTTAAAAAAGCTCAACAACAAATCGAGACTTCATCAGTCATCTCATCATCACTCAACCATATCATCAGTGCTGGTTAGTAAGTAGGAGCTTCTGAAACATCTGGATTCTATTCTAATGTAGGGTAAAGAGGGTGTCGCTTTTACTTCCTCATCTCAGCCGGATCTTCTCAGTTCCTCAACATCACACAGAGAATAACTCTGTTAAAGATCTATCATTTTAGCAGCCGTGGTTTTTATTTCATCCAGTCGTGACCTACAGCTTCAAGGACGTCTGGTTATCATTCAAACATCAACATACTGGATGGACACCAGACACCTGGGCACCAGTATGGTTTAAAACTTTGCTTGTGTACCTCATTGTGTATCTTGTGTATGTTTTGTTGAGTACCTTGTGTACTTCATTGTGTACCTTGTGTACTTTGTGTTGTGTACCTTGTGTATGTGTGTCCTGTCGAGGTTGTGTTCATCACGGCCTTCAGAGCAGCGACGCGTCGAAATGCTTCTGCTGATGCACACGGGTTAGTGTGGGCTCAAGATCAAAGTAGTCAACTCTTTCTGTATGTGTGTGTGTGTGTGTGTGTGTGTGTGTGTGTGTGTGTGTGTGTGTGTGTGTACTCACTCTCTTTGCGACGCTGTGTTCTGAAGACCAGTAAGAACAGCAACACTCCAAGAACAAAGGCAACAGAAGGAATCGCATACAGCAGCCAGTCTGGACGGGAGACT
>NC_060912.1:11736157-11791157 GCF_014805685.1 Silurus meridionalis | reverse complement strand
ATTTTAGTAACAACAAGGATAAAGAGAGAGAGAACATGTGTGAGGAGGAGGAATGGACCAAGCAGAATAAATAATAAAGGTTTCTAATTTTCAAGATTTTTCTTTAAAATAAACCTTTATTCATCACGAAATTCTGGGACAAAATTTCCAAAAACTGGGCTAAATAAAATTCCATTTATTTTTCTTTTGTAATTTATATAAAAACATTATAGTTCAATGGGTGTTTTTGTAGGAGGTATTATATAAATACATCATATACATTTTATATACATCCAGGTGTGTGTGTGTGTGTGTGTGTGTGTGTGTGTGTGTGTGTGTGTGTGTGTGTGTGTGTGTGTGTGGGCACTAAAGACAGCACTGATCCTATACTGGGTTGATCACCTGATACTAGTTAGAAATGGAGATCAGATCAGAGAGAAAATAAATAATGGATTGGGTCTGATCCTGTAGCATAAAGATAGAAACTCTATTAAATGCTTCACAACATCTTCTCTTCACTACTCAACCCCCCTGCTGCACCTACTCTATCCTCCCTGACTGCTAATGACTTTGCCTCCTTCTATGATGACAAGATTAAGAAAATCTGCCAGACCTTCACTTCCTCCCCAACAATGACTACACAACACAGCCAACAATCCACTACGTCTCAGTCAAGCTTCTTAACCTTAACAGAAGATGAAATACTGCAAGTTATCCAAACTTGCAATCCCACCACCTGTCCTCTGGATCCAATCCCTTCAACTACGCTTCAGACCATCACACAAGATCTTCTGCCCTTCATTGCCACAATCATCAATGGGTCATTAACATCTGGCCATGTACCAACTATCTTCAAGCAAGCAAGGGTCATTCCCATCTTGAAGAAACCTGCTCTGGATCCATCAGACATCAACAAATACAGACCGGTATCACTTCTCTCCTTTCTTTCTAAATCTCTGGAACGCACTGTTTTTAACCAACTGTCGGTTTATCTCTCAAAGAACAACCTCCATGATCCGAACCAGTCTGGATTCAAAGCGGCACATTCCACAGAGATGGCCCTTTTGACTGTTTCTGAGAAACTGCATGCTCCTCGGTCAGCCAAGCTGTCATCTTTACTTATCTTCCTGGACCTTTCAGCAGCATCTGACACAGTCAACCACAAGACACGTTTGTCAACCCTCATGAGCCTTGGTATCTGCGGAACAGCATGGGAATGGTTTGCTTCCTATCTTGAAGGTCGCTCATACCAGGTAACATGGAGGGGATCCACATCTGCCCCGTGCAGACTCACCACTGGTGTCCCACAAGGCTCGGTTCTTGGTCCCCTCCTTTTCTCCCTCTATACCCACTGCATTGATGAAGTCATATCTTATCACTGCTATGCAGATGACACTCAACTAATCTTTTCCTTCCCTCCATCAGATACCACAGCTCCGCTTGGATCTCAGCATGCTTGACAGACATATCCTCATGAATGAGTGTTTACTAACTAAAACTCAACCCCAGCAAAACAGAACTGCTGGTCATCCCAGGTGATTCATCTCCAGGTCAAGATCTCCAAATAACACTTCATGACTCTCTGCTCCCCCCTTCAGCCACTGCTTGTAACCTTGGGGTAACTATGGACAATGAACTGTCCTTCTTTCCACATGTCGCTAATGTTGCTTGTTTTTGTCGATTTCTTTTCTATAACATCTGAAGGATTCGACCATTTCTGTCCACACAGGCTGCCCAGGTGCTTGTTCAGTCTCTTGTAATTTCAAGACTTGACTACTGCAGCTCTCTGCTGGCAGGTCTTCCCCTGAATGCTATTCGTCCACTGCAAATAATCCAAAACGCAGCTGCACAACTTGTGTTCAATCTGCCAAGTTCTCCCACACCACCCCACTGCTGCTCCCTTCACTGACTTCTAGTAGCTGCACATATCAGATTCAAAGTACACTTCAAGGCTCTTCTCTGTTCTGGCACCGAGGTGGTGGAATAAACTTCCTCTAGATGTCCGAACAGCAGAGTCCCTGACTTTCTTCAAGCGACGATTGAAGACCTACCTCTTCCTGAAATACTTAAATTAGCACTTTCCAAGTTTGTAGAATTCTAGGTTTATATTTATATTAAGTTTGTAATCTGGCATACCAGTGTAGATTTATTCATTACTAGAGACTCAAAGCACTTTTGTACGTCGCTCTGAATAAGGGCGTCTGCAAAATGCCGCAAATGTAAATGTAAATGACTAAATACTAACTAAAGGACCAAGTAATACATGTGATTTGGACTCCTTCTGCTCTGGGCTTTTTTACATCAACTCCTCAGATCCTGTAGATAAACGTGTTCTCGGTTTGCAGACACGGAAATGCAGGAACACTGGAGTCTTCACACACCATTGTCATTGGTCATCACCATTAAACACTAGAAGAGAAAGAAGTGAATCAGTAACAGAAAACTAGAAGGAGGTGTTTGATGATCAGCAGCAGGTAATTATCTCTGCTTCAAGGAAACCAGGATTTGATTCCAGTGGATCATTTGTCCTTCAACATTTCTTCATGCTTATATAATATCTTTGGTAGAACATTTAGTGAGAACAAATGAGAAGGTGCAGAAGATGGAAGAGGAACATGAGCAGATATTTGCATCACATCACTGCACTTCTCCAATCCCAGGCTGGAGAGTTTTTGCTGCTTTTAATAAAGATCACTGCTGTGGAGCTTCTCTCTTGTTCTACATGGATATTAAAGTGCAGACTTTAAGAACAAGCTGAGGGGAATTTTACAGGAATGATAGAAGACACGGTGTGGAGGTGGAGAGATAAAAGGACTGTTCGAGTGGAAACCAGCTGCTTACAAGAAAAACAATTTGTGGCAGTGTGGAATAAAAGATGATCATTTTTTCATAAATAATGCTAATGTGCTTAATAACGCTTATGTGCTAAATAATGCTTCTTCTTCTTCTTTTTGCTTCTCCCATTAGGGGTCTCCACATTGGATCATCTGTCTCCAGACCCCACCTGTTCTTTACATCTGCCTCTTTAAACCCAACTACCTGCATGTTTACCCTCACCACATCCATAATCCTCCTCCTTGGTCTTTCTCTTTTCCTCCCTTCTGGTGGCTCCATCCTCAGCATTCTCCTACTGATATACCCCATGTCCCTCCTCTGCACATGTCCAAACCATCTCAATCTCACCTCCTCACCTTAAATAATGCTAATGTGCTAAATAATGCTAATGTAATGAATAATGCTAATGTGCTTAATAATGCTAATGTAATTAATAATGCTAATGTGCTAAATTATGCTAATGTACCAAATAATTCTAATGTACTAAATAACGCTAATGTGCTAAATAACGCTAATGTACTAAATAATGCTAATGTAAAAATAACTCTAATGTAAAAATAACGCTAATGTGCTAAATAACGCTAATGTAGTAAATAACGTTAATACTAATGTAGTAAATAACGCTAATGTAGTAAATAACGCTAATCATTACATCAGTTTAAGTGTTTATATAAAACAGATTTTGACTCACGTCAGTGTCTGTAGTTTGTAACGTTTATCATCCTTCACATCAGAGAGAAACTTCTTTCCTGAGTCTCCTACATTATTTCCAGACAGATGAAGTTGTCTCAGGTGTGAAGGGTTTGATCTCAGAGCTGAAGCGAGAGCAGCACAGCCTTCATCTGATACTCTACAACACACCAACCTGCAGATACACAATGACACACACTTCACTCTCTCAGTTTCTACACATTACACATCCTGTGTGTTCTTTCCACTATAAAGAGAGAGAGAGAGAGAGAGAGAGAGAGAGAGAGAGAGAGAGAGAGAAAGAGGGAGGGAAAGGGGAGAGAGAGGGAGAAAGAGAGAGCGGCCGTCAGTGAGAGGAGTTTCCCTTCGGACCACAGGAGGATCCGGTGCACCAGCCTGTACAGGGGGCGAGATCGGAGACCCCCTGGCGGTTGATGTACAAGACCACCAACGTGTTGTCCACACTGGCCAGCACGTGGTGACCTTTTAGGTTTTGGAGGAAGTGTTTGAGTGCCAAATGCACAGCCATCATCTCCAGGCAGCTCGTCCCACCAACCTTGGGCGGAGCGGTCACTCATAACCGTTCCCAACCCCATTAGGGGGATGCGATGTCGTTAGCATCACTCCCAGGACAGGGCCTTGAGAGAGGAATGCGCGTTCCCTCCATACATCCAAGGTTCGAAGAGCATGCCTCGAAACCCTGATAGTATGGAGTGGGCTGCTCCCTAGGGAGAACCCTCTGTCTCTGAGCCACCACTGGAGGGGTCTCATATAAAGGAGGCCAAGCGGAATCACGTTGGACGCCACCGCCATGAGACCCAGCAGCCTCTGGAACTGCCTCACAGTGAGTGGTTGGCCCTTTCTCACTCTCCCGACTGCTGTGAGAATGGCTGCAATCCGGGCGGGAGACAACACTGCCCGCAGCACGGTTAAATTCCATTCCCTGCCCTGGAAGGTGGTTCTCCGCAACGGAGAAAGCACACTATTCCCTGCGTTAAGTTGTAACCCCAGCTCTTTTACATGCAGGCGAGAACGACATCTCAATGTTGTACCGCCTGAAGCTGTGATTGAGCTAATACCAACCAGTCATCAGACTTCATTTGTGACTCGACCTGCTTGATGGTAAGCATCCTGAACCTGAGCCTGATGAGTGAGCGGTTCAGGAGTGTAGATCTAAGATCGGCCTTGATCCGCCTCCTTCTTCTGAACAATTAAGTACTGGCTGTAGTAACCTGACTCTCTGACCAAGGGGGAGAACCACCTCAATGGCCCCTTTTCTCAGAAGAGTACGCACTTCCTGTTCCAGGACCAGAGCCTGCTTGCACAACCCATTGAATGGGGGACCTGAATTGAATCGAGTAGCCCACCTCTATGGTACGCAGCACGCTTTTCGATACGTCCGGCAGCTCTTCCCAGGCTGCCAGGAAATCTCTCAGGGGAACCAAGCTTTCGGGGCTGGCCCCCGACCTTACCAGAGCGGCTGGAGCAATGCCCTGCAACCGTCTGAACCTCCGGAGAGGTGGCCGGTCTCCTCCATCTGCAGCGCGGGTGCGCCCCAAAGCACATCCCGCGGGAGGGCTAACAACCTGGCCTCCCAAGCCAAGACACCTGATCGGGAAACCAACCACTCAAGGCTGGTTACTGACCCTCTCAGAATAGCTGGAGCAGTGCCCTGCAGCTGTTTAAACCTCTGGAGAGGCGGTGGGTCCCTGCCACCTGCAGCGATTTCTCGGGCGAAAATGGGGGGAAGCACCTGCCAAGGGGGTCTCCTGGTGGTGACGAGGAGAACAGGAGCACAGCCCAGCAGGGGAGGCTGGAGAGAACTCATCCATCTCCATGCCTTCTGCAAGGTCGGCCTGCAAGCCCTATGAACATCGGCGCCGCTTTGCCTCGGCGAGATTGGGACCTGAGCCGCAAAGGAGAGCACTCACCTTGAAGAGTGATTTCCGAGAGCAGAGAGTGCGAATAGCCATCCGGCTACAGCATGGACAATCGTCTCTCTCAAGAGCCGAACGAGCATGCTCTACTCCCAGACAAACAACGCACAGCCCATGTGTGTTTCCCCCCGTAATGAAACGATTTCCCCTTGTTAGTCTCTTTTCCAGGTTGTTCAGCGTGTCTGATTGCTGTTCAGAGATTTTCTAATGAAGATGTTTCTGCTGTGGTATGGTTCAGAGTGAAGATGTTTTTCTCAGAAGACACAAACTTTTCTAGATGGGGAAAGAAATCGCTTACTTTAACATCTCCTTTACCTTTAGTCTCATCCAAAAATCTGTTTATTTGTTGGACAGAGTAAAGATGCTTTTCAGATGTGTCTGACCACTGTTCCTCATCTCTGATGGTCTCAGGAGAATGCAGATATAAATCACTCAGCTGCTCAATCATGGCTTCCTCCACCCCACAAGCCTGATCTCCCTCAGCTCCCAAAGCCACCACCTGATCTCCTTCTTGACTTCCCTTACTGGTCTTTTCACTCTCTCCTCTAACTTTACCATTCACATCACTGACCATTACACTAATCACTGACCATCACACTCGCATCACTGACCATCACACTCATTACTGACCATTACACTCACATCACAGACCATCACACTCACATCACTGACCATTACACTCACATCACTGACCATTACACTCATCACTGACCATTACCCTCATCACTGACCATCACACTCACATCACTGACCATTACACACATCACTAACCATTACCCTTATCACTGACCATCACACTCATCACTGACCATTACACTCATCACTGACCATTACACTTACATCACTGACCATCACACACACATCACTGACCATTACACTCAACACTGACCATTACACTCACTTCACTGACCATCACACTCGCATCACTGACCATTACACTCATCGATGATTTTGTTGCTGCCTTCTCTGTTTCTGATCTCACCTCTACTGCTGAATTGGCATCGCCTCTTTGTCCGGACCGTTTCATCGCCTCCTTCCATACCATCTGCTCTCAGATTATGGACTCTGTTGTGCCCTGCAAGGTAAAGTTGACCAATGGTCCATTGGACCCTTGGCTCAATGATACAACTCAAACCCTCAGGTGCCGGTTTAGACAGGCTCAGCTGGAAGAAAGATAGGCTGCAGGTGTCACTGGAGATGTTTAGAGACAGTCTTGCCACCCATCAGAGTGCACTGAAGGAAGCTAAAGTACATTACCTTTCTGCTCTCATCAACAGCATTAGCCACCACCCTGGAATTTTATTCAGCACTATCAATTCTGTCATAAATCTGGTGTCTGTCGCCTTGAATGATGTTTCTGAAAACACATACAATCTATTCAAACAACATTTTTTGGACAAGGTTTTGTCTGTTAGGCAAACCATTACACAAGTCCCCGGTTTTGCCATGTCTACTCGTGCAGCGCAATGTGTGCTGGAGAACTTTGATGCTGTTACTCTGGTGGACCTCAAAAAAGCTGTCCACGAGTTGTAGCCCACCACCTGCTCTCTTGACATCATAGGTCCCATCCTTGTCTCCTTCATAAACAGCTGTTTTAGTGTGGGTACTGTTCCCGCTGCTCTCAAACACGCTATTGTTAGACCGCTGCTCTAGAAACCCAACCTTGATCCCACAATACTATCCAACTTCTGCCTTATATCTAACCTGTCAAGTTGATGGAGAAGCTTGTTTTCGCCCAGCTTCAGTCTCACCTTCAACTGCACGGCATTGATGATACATTTCCGTCCGGTTTCAGGTCGAGACATAGCACTGAATCAGCATTATTATGGGTCCATAATGACATTCTTGGAGCCCTGGATGGTAAAAGCTTCTGGTGTTAAAAGGTTTTGGTGTTACTGGACCTTACCGCTGCATTTGACATGTCTTCAACACGTTGTTGGTTTGCAGGGTGCGGTACTAAATTGGTTCTCATCATACCTCACTAACAGAACTTTTTCATTAATGCTTAATGATTATTCTTCCTCGGTTGCTCCTCTGTCATCTGGTGTGCCTCAAGGATCTATTCTTGGTCCTATTCTGTTCTCACTATATATGCTGCCACTTGGTCAACTCATCTCCAATCACAACGTTCAATTTCATTTCTATGCTGACGACCTCCAGATCTATTTTCCTGTAATTCTGAGTAATCTTTCTGCATTGGAGCACTGGACCCTCTCCATAATTGCCTTCTGGATATCAAACAGTGGCTCTCCCAGAACTTCCTTCATCTGAATAAAGAAAAGACTGAGTACATCCTGTTTAGCCCGGATTCACCCAGCAGTTCTCTTAGATTTAATGGTCCAACACCTCAGTTTGCACCTACTATGCGTAATCTGGGTGTTATTTTTGACAAAAGTATGCACTTCGATAAACAGATCAGTGCAGTAGTGAAGGCAAGCTTTTACCAGCTAAGACTCCTCAGCAAGGTCAAATCATTCTTGTCAAAAACATTTTTGTACATTTATTAGATATTAGAAACAAAATCAATAGAAAAGTCATGATTATAAAAAGATAAAAATTAAATCAACACTAATTTAACAAACAAAACTACAAAATAAAACTACAAACTTCCTCCTCAAAACATTGATGCTGAACCTAAAAGCTCTGCTTCAGTCTCACTATTAGAGAATGTGTGTTACTGAGGAGCAGGTCATGTGACTCTCAGAGAGATGATCTTACCCCAGTATCTCCAGTTTACAGTGAGGATTCTCCAGTACAGCAGAGAGAAACTTTACTCCTGAGTCTCCTACATTATTCCAAGACAGATACAGATCTCTCAGGTGTGAGGGGTTTGATCTCAGAGCTGAAGCGAGAGCAGCACAGCCTTCACCTGATACTCCACAACCACGCAACCTGCAGATACACAATGACACACACTTCACTCTCTCAGTTTCTACACATTACACATCCTTTGTGTGTTTTGAAATGAGTGGTGTAGATGGATGGATGGATGGATGAATAAATGGATGGATGGATGGTAGCAGAAATATAAACAATAGATTGTGTAAATGAGAGAATTCAGATAAATAAACTGAATATTGAAACGTTTTTTTCACTGTGTGTTTCACTTTTTGTTGTGTTTCACTTTCAGACAAGAACAAGTCTGTTTTATTCATGCAGTCTGTGTTTGTGTGTTTGTGTGTGTGTGTAAGAGAGAGAGAGTGACTTTTTAATTTTACAGAACTTTATTTACACAAGTCACATATAATAAAAATTTCGAGGTGACTTAATAAATTAATAATAAATAAGATGGTTTAATAATTGAGTAAAACATGAGTGATCAGTTCAGCCCTCTTTAGCTGAACATGCTCCACTGATGTTAGTGCAGATCTCCAGCGGTGTAGGTGCTGATTGACAACACGCAGGGACCTCAGTCCCATACACGCTGCCAGGTCCTCTGCCCTCGACAAGTCTGACCCTGTGATGTTCACAAGCTCCCGGAGCGTCGCAATGCCTGAGGAGACTAGAGTTCTGGACAGTGCAGGAACGGTCACACTGGAGATATCCAGTCTTCCGCCATACACCAGAGGCTCCTCCAGCAACCAGTGTAATGTTCGACAGCCTTTGTTCTGTTTTTAAAAAACTTTCCACATTTTAAAAAGTCCACGGTAAAACATTTGTAATCCAGAAACGTCCAGCATTTTTGTGTACAAGTCTCTTTCCAGTCCCAGTCCTCCAACTGTGCGTAATAATCCACCGGCTGCTGCTCCCCATACCAAGTCTCTGGGTCCAGTGAGGAGTCCTTGGATGAACTGGAGGCGGAAAGCTCTGCTTGACAGCTGGACCAGCTCATGCCCTTCTCCCTCTTTTGGCAGATAAACACTCTGAGGAATCCAGTGTAGTTTGTCCCAGAAGAATTCCACCAGCAGGGCCTGGATGTTCCCCAGCAGGTTCGGTGGAGGATCGATGCAGGCTAGCTTGTGCCAGAGGGAGGACGTGGCGAGATTGTTGATGACCAGCGTTCACCCCCTGTAGGACATCTTTGGGACCAACCATCTCCACCTGTTCAGTCTGCCTTTCACAAGCTCTACAGAACCTTCCCAGTTTTTATGTAAAACAGGTAGACACCCAAGTATTTAAAACCACCTCTTTTCCTTGCTAAGTCTCCTGGCAGTGAAGGTTCTCCACGTCCCCCCTCCCCAACTAAAATGACCTTGGCAGAAGATAAAATCTGAAAGTTCTTTAAAATGGCAGTTAAAAACTTTACATCATCTTGTGTGTTTATCATGACTACCAAGTCATCTGCGTAAACTGACAAGCATATGGAGGCATTAACATGTGAAATATTAAAACCAGAGAGATACTCCTTAACTTGTTTAAAAGAGGTTCAATCGCCAGAGACTACAACATACCTGAGTGTCAGGAATCCACTTGCCACGCCCCCTTCGGTGGCTTCATGCCTCCGCTCTCTCATTGATGCTCCCGGCTTCAATCACACACACCTGCGACTCATTAAACACTCATCCCCGACTCCTACATAAACCCCCCACTCACACTCACTTCTTGTCCATTATTGTATATGTTTGTTGTTTCATGCAGGACTCTATGCTTTCCGTTCCGTTCGGACTCCACTATCCTGTACCAGCTGATCTTCTCCTCCCAGCGCATCTCGGATCAGCTACGCTTCTCCCCAAGTGCACCTTGGATTCTCTCAACTTCCTAAGGACTGCCGTGTGTGTGTGCTTGTGTGTATCTCTCTCCCTCACTCTTGTCATTAAACCCAAGCGTGCTGTACTCCGGCTTCCGCCTCCCTGGGACATGCAAGCGCAGCTGCCTTACAGCCCCCTCGTTTCTGCCTTACAGCCCCCTCGATTCTGGGAGGGCTCCTCTCCAGAGTCTCCCCGAGAACTCCGTCGTACCGCTGCCTGGCCACGAAAGGGACGTCAAACCGCCGCCTGGTCGCAAAAGGTATGTCGAACCGCTGGCTGACCGCGTAGAGGACGCCGCACCGCCATCTGCCCACAAGAAAAAGGTCGTACCGCCTCTGGGCCGTGACTCTGACAACATGTCACCATCAAATTTCCCAGAAGGCGATGTATCGCCCCTGAGCTCATCCAGAGACGACATCTCCCCCACAAATCACGCTGGAGGTGGCGTTGAACCTCCGACCGCCCATGAAGGTGGCATGGTAACCCAAGGTCCCTCTGACAGTCCCAGGTCACTTCCAGAGCCATCCGGCAGTGATGTCGCGGTCCCAGACATGACACCTGCGAACTCTCCTGAAGGCGACGTCTTGCCTCTGAGCTCCCCTGATGGAGACGCCTCACCTCTGAGCTCCTCCGGAGATGACGTCTCGCTCCCGTGCTCCTCTGTCGGCGACGTCTCGCCCCTGAGCTCCCCCGATGGCAACGTCTCGCCTCAGAGCTCCTCTGATGGCCACATCTCGCCTCTGAGCTCCTCCGGAGGCGACGTCTTGCTCCCGTGCTCCCCTGAAGGCGACGTCTCGCTACCAAGCTACTGACCTTCGTTATCAGCTTTTTTAATCTAAATATTTCCTGATCGGTAAAAGCTCCTTCTCTTCTAAATTGCTTTATATCATTGACAAACTGCTTGCAGTCCGGGAAAAACTTTTCGACTAATACGTTCTTTTGCCACTTGGTGGTTCTTTAAAACTCTTTTATGTCCTCAGCGCTATATAATATGTTTAATGGTTCCTCCTGGGAGTCTGGATTAAAAACTGAATCAGACAGTGAAGACGCAATGTCTGATTCAGGTTTCTCCACCTTCAAGTCTTTCTTTACCTGCTTTTTTCCCTGTCCCCTACCTTGCTTCTTTCTTTTAGTCGGCACTTTGAACTGGGGCTCGTCTTCCATCTCCATGTCTCCCCTGTCCCCTTGCACTGGTCTAGTGACAGGTGCCTCTTGGCGATAGCTCTGCACCCCTGTGCCTGCCTCTGCCAGCGCCGGCAGCTCCAGAACTGCTCCAGAGTCCGCTGTGACTTTGTCGGTTTCACAAGGCCTCTCCAGGCCCGTTTTAGCCGAGCAGAGCTTCTCCTGGTCCAGTTCAGCCGAGCATGGCTTCTTCGGGCCCAGTTTGGCCGAGCAGGGCTTTTCTGGGCCCGGTTTACTGAGCAGGGTTTCTCCTGGTCCGGTTCAGCTAAGTAGGGCTTGTAAAGGTCAGTTTCGGCCGAGCAGGGCTTCTCTGGTGTGGTTATGTAGTAAGTGGACCTCTGGTCTATAGTTTGAGCTTGGGGCTCGCGCTCCCTAGGTCCTGCTGCAGCAGCAGTTATGGGGCTTTCAGCAGCAGGCCACAGGGGGAACGACTCCAGCAGGTTCAGCTGCTTCCTGCCCTGGTTGCTTGGAGACACCAGGGTCACTCTGTCTTTCAGGACAGGCACGGACAAGATGCCCAAACTGACCACATTTTTAAAAACTGTATTTCTGAAAGAGAGAGAGAGAGAGAGAGAGAGAGAGAGAGTGTGTATGTCTGTGTGAGTGTGTATGAGAGAGAGAGAGAGAGAGAGAGAGAGAGAGAGAGAGTGTGTGTGTGTGTGTGTGTGTGTGTGTGTGTGTGTGTGCGCGCAGGAATGAAATAAACTTCCTCCTCAGAACATTGATGCTAAACCTAAAAGCTCTGCTTCAGTCTCACTATTAGAGAATGTGTGTTACTGAGAAGCAGGTCATGTGATTCTCAGAGAGACGATTTTACCAAAGTTTCTCCAGTTTACAGTGAGGATTTTCCAGTACAGCTGAGAGACACTTCACTCCTGAGTCTCCTACTTTATTCCCATTCAGGTCCAGATCTCTCAGGTGTGAGGGGTTTGATCTCAGAGCTGAAGCGAGAGCAGCAGAGCCTTCATCTGATACTCCACAATCCCGCAACCTGCAGATACACAATGACACACACTTCACTCTCTCAGTTCATGACTTGACATATTTAGAGCCTTTAGAAATGTGTGGTGTGAAGATAGATAGATAGATAGATAGATAGATAGATAGATAGATAGATAGATAGATAGATAGATAGATAGATAGATAGATAGATAGATAACAGGAATATAAACAATAGATTGTGTAAATGAGAGAATTCAGATAATAAACAGACTGAATGTTGAAACAGTTTATTTACTGACAAGAACAAGTCTGTTTTATTCATGCAGTGTGTGTGTGTGTGTGTGTGTGTGTGTGTGTGTGTGTGTGTGTGTGTGTGTGTGTGTGTGTGTGAGAGAGAGAGAGAGAGTGTGTGTGTGTGTGTGTGTGTGTGTGTGTGTGTGTGAGAGAGAGAGAGAGTGTGTGTGTGTGTGTGTGTGTGTGTGTGTGTGTTTGTGAGCAATTAAATGTGTGTGTGTGTGAGAGAGAGAGAGTGTGTGTGTGTGTGTGTGTGTGTGTGTGTGTGTGTGTGTGTGTGTGTGTGTGTGTAAGAGAGAAAACAGGACATGTGTATGTAGTTTGTGTTACTGAAAGTGAACTCTAAGACACGTTTTGTGCTGCAGCTTCACACATACGTACATCAGTCCCAAAGCCTCTGTGACCAATCATCAGTGTGCAGTGGAAAGAAACAAACTTCCTCCTCAGAAAATTGATGCTGAACCTAAAAGCTCTGCTTCAGTCTAACTATTAGAGAATGTGTGTTACTGAGGAGCAGGTCATGTAACTCTCAGAGAGATGATCTTACCCCAGTTTCTCCAGTTTACAGTGAGGATTCTCCAGTACAGCAGAGAGACACTTCACTCCTGAGTCTCCTACTTTATTCAGAGACAGATGCAGTTCTCTCAGGTGTGAGGGGTTTGATCTCAAAGCTGAAGCGAGAGCAGCACAGCCTTCATCTGATACTCCACAATACCACAACCTGCAGATACACAATGACACACACTTCACTCTCTCAGTTTCTACACATTACACATCCTTTGTGTTCTCCCTCGTTCCTGCAGTGTTGGTGTGAGGAACCAGTCACAGACACTGATGGAAGTCCTCGTCTAGAGAGTCATGTAGTGTGAGTTGCCCGACTACAAAATGGACAGATTTTATTTCTGTAAACAAGTTGCAGCAGATTTCTACAGGACTTACAAAGTAAATCAAAAATATATAATTTATCAATAAAAATAAAAGAATTTAAAGATTATTTAATAGAGATAGACATTTGTACTGCACTTTAAGGTTCCCTGGTGGTCTAGTGGTTAGGATGCGGCACTCTCACCGCTGCGGCAGGGAACCAAACCCAGCCATTAGGGTTGCACAAGCCTTAGTGCCTGTCCCAAGCCCAGATAAATGGGGAGGTTTGTGTTAGGAAGGGCATCCAGTGTAAAAACATGTGGCAAATCAAACATGTGGCTGGTCCGCTGTGGCGACCCCTAATGGGAGAAGCCGAAAGAAAGTTTTTTGTACTGCACTTTGATTCATCTCAGAATGCTGACACAAGAACACTGCAGTAAATGACCAGTAGGTGGCACACACTTCATCATTCTGCAAACGGAGCAGAGGGGAATCTCTGACAATGAAGAATAATATGGTAAGACGTCTAGAAACAGGTTGAAAAAGCAATGATGATGATTTGAAGATGATGTGTGTGTTATGGTGGACCGTCTCCCTTCTCTTGTCCAATCACAAGATCATATTAAACCTGACAAATGATTATTGCTGTGATTGAGATTCCTTTCATTATGTGTACAAGAGGTGTAAAGGTATTGCTGCTTTCTGTTCAAAGTCATGAATCAGGTTCTTTCTCTCTGTTGAACTGGAGTTTTATTCACACATGGATCTAATTCTCAGTGCATTAATGATTAGTGGAAGTGAGAAGTTTCATTACTGATAGATTTGTTCTGGATGTTGTACTGCTACAGCAAATTTCACCTGAAAAACAACACTGTATACAACAATTCACTGCAGCTTTTAGTGAGTTCTTGTGTCTCTCAGAGAGATGATCTTACCTCAGATCTTTCACTTTACACTCAGGATTCTCCAGTAGAGCAGAGAGACGCTTCACTCCTGAGTCTTCTAGTTTATTCCCAGACAGATCCAGTGTAGTGACAGTCAGATGCAGTTCTCTCAGACTGGAGGTTTCTGAGTTGAGCACTGAGGTCAGAGCTTTTCCACTTCTCCCTGTAATTTCACTGCATCTGATACTGAAGGAAATAAAAGATAATGAACAGAAATGCAGAAGATCAAACAAGTTCTCAAAGCTTCACTGCAGCGTCTCACTTTCAACATCACACACATCAGTTGAACACAATGATTAAATGGTGGAATAATAATAAGAATTGACAGTCGGAGATGTTCAGATTTGGCTTGGCGAGAGTTTCAGCTGAGGAACATCATCACACACACGTTGTATAAACATGGAGGATGAGATCCGGGAATCCAAATGGGAAAGTAAGAGAGTCTGATCTAAAAGGTTTCTAAGAGGAGAAAGGAAAAAGTCTAAAGAGTCCTGCAGAGTTCGATTCATCTGAACAGCTCAGACCTTTGATTTGTTCTCAACACTGTAACAGTAGAACAATTTCATTCAGCTTCACTTACATTGCTTTTCTGGATGCTGCAATCACAGGCATCACTCTCACAAGAATCTCATCTCTGATCTTATCTGGAGTGATGTATTTATTCAGGTCAAATTCCTCCAGATCCTGTGCTGATGTCAGTAACACAAACGCCAGAGCAGACCACTGTGAAGGAGAAAGTTCACTTTGTGCTCCAGATTTCAGATACTGCTGGATTTCCTCCACGAGAGAATCATCACCCAGTTCATTTAGACAGTGGAGCAGATTGATGGATTTCTCTGTTGGAAGATCTTCACTGATCTTCTTCTTGATGTACTGAACTGTTTCCTCTTTGTTCTGGGAACTACTTCCTGTCTGTGTCACTAAGGAATGTAGAAGATTCTGATTGGACTCGAGTGAGAGACCCAGAAGAAAGCGGAGGAAAAGATCCAGATGTCCAGTCTGACTTTTGAAAGCCTGATCTACAGCACTCCTGTGAACATCTGAAAGTGTCTCACAGACCGGATTCTGCTTAAGAACATTTTTCTGCTTCTTCATGAAGGTCAGGTGCACATACAGAGCTGCGAGATGTTCCTGAATGCTCAGATGAACAAAGCAGTACACTTTATTCTGGTGAAGCCCAAACTCCTCTCTGAAGATCTGCGTACACACACCTGAATACACTGCTGCTTCTGTCACATCAATGCCACACTCTCTCAGGTCTTCCTCATAGAAGATCAGGTTTTGTTTCTCCAGCTGCTGGAAAGCCAGTTTCCCCAGTTTGAGAAGCATTTCTTCATCGCTCTCCTGCTTCTGTAGGTACTTCTCTCTTATGATGTTGGTCTGAATGATGAGGAAGTGTGTGTACATTTGAGTCAGAGTCTTGGGGATCTCTCCACTCTCTGCTTCACCCAACATTCTCTCTAGAACAGCAGCTGAAATCCAGCAGAACACTGGGATGTGGCACATGATGTAGAGGCTTCTTAATGACTTCAGGTGTGTGATGATCTTATTGGCCAGGTTCTGATCACTGATCCTCTTCCTGAAGTACTCCTCCTTCTGAGGGTCATTGAACCCTCGTATCTCTGTGACTCGATCTACACACTCAGAGGGGATTTGATCAGCTGCTGCTGGTCTGGAGGTGATCCAGATGAGAGCAGAGGGAAGCAGGTTCCCTTTGATCAGGTTTATCAGCAGCACATGCACTGGTGCTGATTCAGTTACATCACACACTCACTGTCTTCTGGAAATCCAGAGGAAAACGACACTCATCCAAACCATCAAAAATGAACAAAACCTTCTCCAACCTGGAAATGTCCATTTCTTTCATCTCCCTAAAAAACACATGAAGGAGCTCCACCAGACTCAGTTTCTGCTCCTTCATCAAATTCAGCTCTCTGAAAGGAAGTGGGAATATGAGGTGGACGTCCTGATTTGTTTTTCCTTCAGCCCAGTCCAGAACAAACTTCTGCACAGAGACTGTTTTTCCAATTCCAGCTACTCCCTTTGTCAAAACATTCCTGATGGGTTCTTCATCTTGTTCAGATAAGGGTTTTGTCAGAACTCTCCTGATGGGTTCGTCTTGTTCAGGTAGGGGTTTAAAGATGTCACTGCATTTGATTGGTGTGTCCTCAGTTGGGTTCCTTCTGGATGCTGCCTCGATCTGTTTCACCTCATGTTCTTTATTGATGTCTCCACTGTCTCCCTCTGTGATGTAGAGCTCTGTGTAGATCTCATTCAGGAGTGTTCGGTTTTCCTGCTTTAGCATCAATCCAGTTAAACATTGAAACGTATTCATCAGATTGAACTTGAACTTCTTCTGGAATTCATCTGCAGCAGTGGATTCTGGGTCGTGTCTGTGACAGGGTGAAGAAGGAAGACATGGTGAGACATGGGTTCCAATGATTTGAGTAGAAGTTCACATTTTTCCTGCTAGATAGATCTTTATGATGTTCTCACTGTGGATTTACTTTATTCTACTGGAGGTTTTCTATCATCTAATCACTCTGTAGTTACTAACAGCAGAGAGCTTTAGAATAGCAGTGTGTCAGTGTCACAGTCATGGTGTTGGTTTTGATCGTACCCTGTAGCTGTGATGATGTTCTTCTCTCTTCTGTCTCCTGCCTTTTGTAGAACACTGGGAACAAAAACAAGTGTTAAAGATCTCAACGTTCCTCACCTTAATACTGGAGTCTTAACCTGAACACAAATTGTACTACAATAATTGTAGTGAGAGCAGGAACACTTGGAGAACACACTATTGTAATGCATTACTAGGTGGATGTCCTGCATTATTAATAAACAAGCTACAGTTTGTCCCAATCTTCTCATTCCTACACTGGCTTCCTGTTAAGTTTCGAATCAACTAAAAACTACTGCTTCTTACCTAAAAAACACTAAATGGTTTATCTCCATGTATCTCTCCAGTCTTCTAACATGCTACAATCTGTCACGCCCCCTGAAATCTCAAAACTCCGGACTTCTAGTAGTTCCTTGAATAGCAAAGTCCACTAAAGGTGGAAGAACATTCTCACATTTACCTCCTAAACTTTGGAACAGTCTTCCTGACAGTGTTCGGGGCTCAGACACACTCTCCCAGTTTAAGTGTAGATTAAAAACATATCTTTTTAGCAAAGCCTACACATAACATACATCCTGTAATATATGTACTATTGGTATCAGCATTCTGTGATAAGCCTGCCCTCTAGTGGTGACTTATGTAGTGCTGTATTAGTAATGGCAGTTCTGAGTAAAGACCATGTGAGTTAACACGACTCAAACGTTCTGCTGCGTATTATTCGTCTGTCAGCATACACAACAAAATTGGCGACGAGGATGGGATCTATAACTACAACAAGACTTTATTGGACATGAAAAAGGAAAAGAAGGATCGTGAAAAGACAACGTGAGTCACATGAAAGAAAGAGAAGCTAATTAAAGTGTAAAGCTAAACTGCAAACGAGCAAAAATAAAATAAAAATTAAATTAAATTAAAATGTCAATGATTAGAACAATCACCGCATTTAATAGCAATGCTGAGGATTGGGGAACTTATGTGGAAAGAGTGGAATTATACTGTGAGGCTAATGCCATTGCAGATGATAAGAAAGTGGCTGTTTTGCTAAGCGTGATGGGAGCAAAGACGTATGGACTGCTCCGTAGTTTGTTAACCCCTGAAAAGCCAGCGGATAAAACGTTTCAGCAAATAGTGGACATTCTAAATGAACATTTGAACCCCAAACCCCTGTTAATTACGGAAAGATTCAGATTCCATAAGCATAACCAAGCAAAAGGAGAAAGCATTTCTGAATATATAGCTGAGCTACGCCGATTGTCAGAACATTGTCGATTTGGAGCTGGACTGGCAGATGCATTAAGAGACAGGCTTGTGTGTGGAATGCACAATGAAAGCACACAAAAAAGACTGTTGACAGAAAAAGACTTGACACTTGATCGTGCACTGAATATGGCAATATCCATGGAGACTGCAGCAAAAGATGCATTGGAATTGCAACAAAAAACAATGGAATGTGCAACAAATAAACTGTCACTGAAATTGGAAAGAAAACAGAAATGTTATCGCTGCGGAAAAATGTCTCATGATGCGAATGACTGCTGGTTCAAATATAAAGAGTGCAGGAAATGCCATAAAAAGGGGCACATCGAACGTGTATGCAAAACGGACAGACTGAGGATACAAAAAGACAGAACACACAAGGTGAAACATAAATCCGCCACTGTATATCAAGTAACTGAAAATGAAACAAACACGAGTTCAGGTACAGATGATCTTTCATGTTTGGAACTGTACAATATTGAGGAGACAGATCGAAGAGTTATTAGGCTCACACCGGAAGTGTCAGGAGTCAAACTCAAAATGGAGTTAGACACTGGATCGGCCTTATCGGTCATTTCAGCAGCTGATTACCAGCAACTGTTCCCAAAAATACCACTGCAAATCACATCAGTGATATTAAAGACCTAAACTGGTGAAAAAGTGTCTCTGAAAGGGAAACTACAAGTAATTGTGAAGTACAAAGGAAATCAGCAGCAATTGTACTTGTATGTGTTGGAAAACGGAGGGCCTGCATTGTTCGGACGTGAGTGGCTGAGGAAAATACCTCTAGACTGGCACACTATAAAAAAAACTGGATGTGTCCCAGCAAGTCACAGACAAAGAGACACAAAAGGCCCTAGAGCAAATTATAGAAAATGCAGAATCTGTGTTTCAAAAAGGAATAGGAACACTTAAGGGAATAAAAGCGAGTCTGGAGTTAGAAGAAGACACTTCTCCAAAATTCTTTAAAGCTCGCCCAGTCCCGTATGCAATTCGTCCCAAGGTGGAGGCAGAGCTGGATAATTTGGAAAAAATGGAAATTCTGACAAAGGTTGAATGGAGTGAATGGGCAACACCCATAGTTCCAGTGATCAAAAAGGGCAAAGCAGGAGATGTACGTATTTGCGGGGATTTTAAAGTGACCATTAATCCAGCACTTCATGCAGTACAGTATCCCCTGCCGCGCATTGAAGACATTTTTGCATCTTTGTCTGGTGGAGAACACTTCTCAAAAATTGACCTGGCTCAAGCTTACCTTCAAATGGAGATGGATGAGAAATCCAAGAAATTCTTGACAATCAACACACATAAAGGGCTCTATCAATACAATCGTCTTGTTTTTGGAATTGCCTCTGCCCCTGCTTTGTGGCAGAGAGCGATGGACCAGGTGTTGCAGGGTATCCCAGGAACGCAGTGTTACCTGGATGATATCATTGTAACGGGGAAGGATGATACAGATCACCTCAGAAACTTGCAACGGGTGCTGATGAGATTGTGTGTGTATGGACTAAGAGCCAACAAAGAAAAATGTGAGTTCTTTTCTTTGTTGGCGGATTTCTTACTGTGGTCATGTAATAGACAAAGATGGTCTACACAAGTCACAAGACAAAATTGAAGCTGTGCTAAATGCACCACACCCACAAAACGTGTCTCAACTCCGATCATATCTCGGACTTGTGAAGTATTACCACAAATTTCTCCCAAACATCTTCACTGTACTACATCCTTTGAATGCACTGTTGCAAACAAGGACACAGTGGAAATGGTCAGACAGCTGTGAGCAAGCTTTCCAAAAGACCAAAAGGCTCATAACTTCCGATATAGTGCTAACACACTTCAATCCATCTATGCCTTTCAGACTGGCGTGCGATGCATCGCTGAAAAAAACGCTGAAAAAAACGATAGCCTTTGCATCTAGATCACTAACGACATCTGAACGCAACTATGCACAAATAGACCGTGAAGCACTTAGTCTCGTGTGGGGTGTAAAAAAATTCCACCATTATCTGTATGGTCAACGGTTTACCCTGATCACAGATCATCAGCCCTTGGTCTCGATATTCAATGCTCAGAAGGGTGTCTCAGCGATGGCCTCAGCACGGTTGCAGCGTTGGTCGCTCTTTTTGGGTGCTCATCAATATGATATCGAGTACAAAGGCACCAAACTACACGGTAACGCGGATGGCTTGTCGTGTCTTCCACTGAAATTGACAGAAGAGTCAATGGCGATGGATCCAGCTGACATGTTCCAAACCTCAATCGTGAGTCAGTTTCCTGTGACAAATGCTGCTATTCAGAGAGAAACCCGCAATGACCCGACATTGTCTAAGGTCTATGATATTACAGTACATGGGTGGCCGACAGCAGGGAACTCAGTGTATCCGGCATTCGCAGCAAGGAGAGAACAGCTTTCTGTGTGTCAAGGAACTCTAATGTGTGGCTTGCGAGTTGTCATTCCCTCCAAATTGCGCAGTAGGATGTTGGACATACTACATGAAGGACATTTGGGCACCGTAAAAATGAAAAACCTTGCCTGCAGTTACATGTGGTGGCCGGGAATTGACAAGCAGATTGAAGATCTGGCAAAGGCTTGTCCAGGATGTCAAAGGACCCTCCACCATTAGCTCCTTTGCATCCTTGGGAATGCCCTTCAACACCATGGCAAAGAGTGCATGTCGACTTTGCTGGGCCATTCATGGACTCCATGTTCTTGATCGCCGTGGACGCGCATTCTAAGTGGCCTGAAGTTGTTCTAATGAAGACAACAACATCCGAAAAGACTGTTTCTGTGCTAAGATCAATATTCTCCAGAAACGGGCTCCCAGAACAGATATGCACGGATAATGGACGACAGTTCATCTCAGACGATTTTCAGAAATTCATGAAGCTGAACGGTGTCAAGCACATTACATCCGCACCATACCATCCTGCCACTAATGGCTTGGCCGAAAGGTTTGTACAAACGTTCAAGAAAGCAATAAATGCAATGGACAATGACACCATCTCACTCCAACACAAAATAGACAACTTCCTTTTTATGTACAGAAATGCAACCCACTCCACAACTGGTCAAACACCAGCAATGATGTTCTTGAAGAGGAATTTAAGATCTCGCTTGGATCTCATCAAACCTGATGTTCGACGAGATGTGGAAAACAAACAGTTTGTGCACATGAATGATAGACAAGCAAGAAACTTCCAAGTAGGACAAGCAGTCTTAGCACGTGACTACAGACTGGAAAAATGGCAGCCAGGTACCATCACCACCAGAACTGGTCCCTTGATGTACACAGTAAAGGTTGGTGACAACACATGGAGGCGGCATGCAGATCAGCTGGTGAATCGTCAGGCAAAATCCTCACTGTTATCTGTTCCTGATTCATCTGATGATGTTCCTGATTTAAATGGCAAGGTCAATGATGCTGTTGAGACTGCCCCTCTTACCTCGGTTACCATGAACGATTCTGAACCACACATTGATAATCCAGATGTGACGGCTTCAGTTACGCCAGGACCGCATCGGGATTCAGAGAGACGTTACCCTGAGAGATGTAGGAAACCTCCCCAGAGGCTTGATTTATAATGTGTTGTAATTGGCTACATTGTTCAGGTTTATTGTGACTGTTATGCAGTGAGTTGTAGTTGTGTGTTTCTTGTTTCTTGGGTGATTAATCTAAAAGGGGAGTAATGTGTAATATTTGTACTATTGGTATCAGCATTCTGTGATAAGCCTGCCCTCTAGTGGTGACTTATGTAGTGCTGTATTAGTAATGGCAGTTCTGAGTAAAGACCATGTGAGTTAACACGACTCAACCGTTCTGCTGCGTATTATTCGTCTGTCAGCATACACAACACATCACATCATAACCTTGTGCTCCAGAACATTTGATCACATCACATTATCAACTTGTACTGTTAATATCATGAACAGCAGCTACGCTAATTTCTCTCCACTGCTCCTCTTTCTCTCCCCATCCAGCTCCAGTCCCATCCCACCCCTATAAAAACTAAATTTCTACATATGATGTTTCTCCATAATTGAGTGTTTAAAGACTATAATCACACTCTTGATGTCACCAAACGAGGATTAGGTTTCCCTTTTGAGTCTGGTTCCTCTCAAGGTTTCTTCCTTTATAACATCTAAAGGAGTTTTTCCTTCACCACAGTCACCATGTCTGCTCATCAGGGATCAACAAACATTGTTCACTATATTTACATTTTTGTTCTATAATTCTTACATTCTGCAAAGCTGCTTTAAGACAAAATCCATTGTGAAAAGCTCAATAGAAATAAACTTGAACTCCAACATTGTGCACCTGGTGAATTAAATGTGCCCCAGTTTAAATTAGTCACTTTTTCCTCGTTTTCTATTCTTCTTACACAAACCTCCAAAAGTATTGGAACAGAAAGTCCAGTTCTTTGGGTTTTTGCTCAACGCTAAAGACATTTGGATTTGAGAGAAAAAGATGAAAATTATTTAATAGATCAGAATTCCAGCTTTAGACATTAACTGTAACTTTAACTATGAGAATTATGGGATGTTACCTGTGTACAGGTGAGGGGTTTTCATTACTGAAGTTGTGAAGAAGACTCATAGACTCATCACTCTTCATAGAGACACAGCTGGGTTCTGGCGAGTGTGATTTCTCTCTCTTTCGTTTACTGTAGAAAATTGAAGAACTGGACATGATACAGAATTTCATTGTTTCTAAGCTTTGTAGACAAATTTATATAACAAGTTATAATGACAATATGTCTGTTTATAAATTCATTATAATTTTTCTCACTTCTTACACACTAGGAATAGTAACATACAGAACACAGATTGTGAACAGGGAACAAACACCCCTGCAGTATAGTTCCTTTAAAATCTTGTCTTTGTCACAACCTTTAACTTGAAATACAACAAAATGCTAATAGTAGCAGATCTCCATAGTGCTGCTTATATACACATGCTACCATGCCTGGAATAGACTAAGAACAGGAACAAACAGGTCTTCACAAAGAGACAATGGAAACATGGGAGTATAAATACAAAAACTAAACAAAAGGCAACAAATAAACAGTTGTGGGACATAATTACATCAACCACTTTTTCAGGTGACTGCTGCAGTTTTATTCTTAACATAAATATTAGTTATTATTTCAATAGTAACTCCATAATGCAGATATTAACAGGTTATTAGTAAAATACTAGAACATGGCAGGTTACCTGTCTTTTGACGGTGAGGTCACATGACCTGTCCCCTGATCAGTAATCTCCATTTTTTAATGCTTGTGTACACACAGAGTCCTGAAGACGCCGATCTCTTCTGTTGGAATTAATCACATTCCTAGAAAACACAAAAACAACATGCAGTTTAAACTGGGGGAAAAATCTTCCTCTAAAATCCCATTTGAAATCTATAGACATCGACACAGACGCCTCATTGGCCGCTTTGGTCCGTTGCTGCAATATGCTAATGCTTCTGCAATCTTGGTCCAGGTGAGAGTTCCCTGTAAACAAATACAACTACACAACATATATAACAACATGACAATAACAGAGTGATAATAGCACTAACCCTACAAAAGATTTTTGATTACTGATGATTAATAGAAATCAGGATAATAGAAAGTCTTTATTATTATTATTATTATTTTTTTTTTTTTAATATATATTTTTATATATTATTATTATAATTCCAAAAAAGTTGGGACACCAAGTATAATGTAAATAAAAAACAATGCAATGTTGTGCAAACCTCATAATTCCATATTTTATTCACAATAAAAAGTCTCTAGGTTACGAACGTAACGCTAGTTCCCAGAGCGAATGAGACGCTGCGTCGAAACGCTATGGGAACGCCCTGCGTTGTCCACGCTCTGAACCACGTGTGAAATCTAGCCAATAGGCAAGACGTGGAGTCATTGACAGGCGACGTCGCGTAAACCAGGAAGCTACAAGATGGCTGTGCGGTGGTAGCGACATTAGCTTCTGCAAAGAGAGAAGGTAAGCGCCGCAAACCTAGAGACCTTCCCCTTCGGGAACTCGAGCTGCGTCGAAACGCTTTGGGCCTAACCCAACAAGGTCAGCAGGGGGGGACCAGCCCGCAGCTTCGCAATGTCCCGGAGTGATACTCCAGCAGACCAGGCTGAAGAGGCCGCCACACAGTCGGGTCTGTAACCCCTGGTTGGGGGCTATAAACGTCGTGTGAGAGCCGTAGGCACCTTAGGTACCCAGGTTTCGTGTATAGAAACACTCTGGCCATGCCAGGGGCAAACTCCAGGCAGGCACTCTGGGTCGCATACCGGGCCTCAGCCTCTGGGCACCGCGGAGGAAATGTGTCACCAGAGGGTGCCTACCCAGCGACTGCCCTGCAGGCAGGGTGATATATGCCGCAATGGAGGACACGGAAACCTTTAGGGTCGAAGGAGTGGAGAAGGGTCTCTACAACCTCGGTAAAGAGACCAGCTGCTACGAACTGTGCCCCCTCAGGGGCCACAGCCACAGCTTCCACAACTCCGGGCGGGGTGAACCAGGGTTCCGCCTGCCTGCGAGAGGAGATCCAGCGCGATCGGGGGAAATGTGTATAGGCATAGCCTCGGCCATGACTGTACCATGACAGCCACTGTTTTGACAGGGCGTCTGCTCTGACATCTAACCGTCCCGGGATGTAAATGGCTCTCAATGAGAGGAGTTTGTCCTGGGACCACAAAAGGACCTCCCGTGCCAGTTGTTTGCAAGGGGTAAGATTGGAGGCCCCCCTGGTGGTGGATGTACAAGACCACCGCAGTATTGTCCATGCGGACCAACACATGGTGGTCCCTTAGGCCTGGGAGGAAGTGTTTCAACCCCAAAACACTGCCAACATCAACAGGCAATTTAAATGCCACGAGAGACTTGGGCCGCTCCACAGACCCTGGGCGGAGTGGCCACTCATGACTGCTCCCCACCCCGTGAGGGAAGCGTCCGTCGTTGGCATTATGCGACGACAAAAAGTCTGTAAAACGGGGGCCTAGGGACAAAAACGTTGGGTTCTTCCATGCATCCAAGGCTCGAAGGGCAACGCCGCTAAACCTTGATGGTACGATACAGACTCCCTCTGGGGAGAACCCTTCTGCCCCGGAGCCACCACTGGAGGAGACTCATGTGGAGGAGGCCGAGTGGAATTACACTGGACGCTGCCGCCATGAGACCCAGCAGCCTCTGGAACTGCCTCACAGTAATTGGCTGGCCTGCCCCTACCCTCCAGACTGCGGTGAGGATGACTTTGATCCGGGCGGGAGACAACTGTGCCTGCAACCTTGCCGAATCCCACACCACGCCGAGAAAAGTGGTGCTCTGCGCTGAAGAAAGTACCCTCTACCCGCCGTTTCAGTCTGAACCCCAGTTCCTTCATGCAGGCGAGAACGACATCTCGATGCCGAACTGCCTGGTGCTCTGAACGAGACAATATCAACCAATCATTGATATAATTCAAAATTTGGACGCTCTGAAGCCGCAGTAGGGTCAGTGCTGCGTTCACACACTTTGTGAAGGTACGTGGTGAGAGTGCTAGGCCGAATGGGAGGACCCATATTGGTAAGCTTCGCCCCAAAAGCAACCTAAGGAACCTCCCGTGTGTGGGAAGGACGGCCACGTGGGAGCATGCGACCTCCAGATCTAACACGACAAATCAGTCCTCTCTGAGAACGAGTATCCTAAACCCGAGCCTCATAAGTGAGTGGTTCAAGGAGTGGAGATCCAGAATGGGATGCAACCCACTGTCCTTCTTCGGAACAATGAAGTACTGGCTGTAGTAGCCTGACTCTTGAGCGAGAGACTCCTGGCAGCCCTCCAGACTGACAGAAAGTTCCACAGGGGAACCAACCCCTCGGGGCTGGCCCTGACCCACTCAGAGCGGCTGGAGCAGTGCTCTGCAGCCGACTACACCTCCTGAGAGGCGGCGGATCACCCCCATCCGCAGAAATCTTACAGGTGGAATACTGGGAGGAAACTGCTGGAGGGAAGCCCCGCTCTGAACACATTCCATGGCAGGGCTAGCTCTTCGTAGGCAAACCAATAGCCTTCATGGATGCAGCACTCGGGAAGAGATAGCTAGCTAGGGTCTCTACCCCAAGCAGCATGGTCTCGTAGCCGCCCTACTTAGTCCCAATAACATTCGCGCACAGCAAGAAACATTGGAAAACACGTGCCGCACACAGGCCTCCCAGCTCACTGGGTGTGCACTGCTTCTGCTACATGACCAGCCAAGCTAGATCCAGCTAGGACCCGGCCCATGTCACGACCTCGAGGAGCTCTTTGTACAGCACAGGCTGTAAGAAGTCCACAGGCTCGCTAGCATCTATCATCTCATCCTTCTCAAAAAGAGAGAGACATGTAACGCCGCGCTGCCCGCACCGGGAGAAGAAGCAGCCGCCAGGCATGCTTCCCGAAATTTCTTCATCTCGGAGGAAGAAATACAGATCACCGCATTACACGCACCGGGAAAAGAAACCGCCAAACAAGCGATCTCCCCGGGGAATGGGAGCTTGGCTAGCAGCCGGGAGCGCATAGCCACATGGCTAAAATGCTAACAGCCGATAACTTAAAGAGCCAACTTGGCAAGCAGGGTCGAGCCGCGAGGGAGAACTCTCTCCTCGGAGGAAGAAATTCGGAGCACCGTGTTACAAGCACCGGAGAAAAAAACGCCAAATGAGTGCTCTCCCCGAGGGAGCTCGTCTAGCAGCCGGGAGCGCACAGCCACACGGCTAAAATGCTAACAACCGATACCCCTGAGAGCCGACTAAGCACGCTCCTAAGCTAAGCAAACAACACATCAACTGCGTGCCCCCACCCCACACACCCCCTGAAATGAAGTGGGGCAAGCAAGAACACACAGTCGGAATTCTGCCTGCATTTAAACTCATGACTGCACAGATAACACACACAAAGCGCTTACCTGAACGAGCAGAAGCTAATGTCACTACCACCAAACAGCCATCTTGTAGCTTCCTGGTTTACGTGATGTCACCTGTCAATGACGTCACGTCTTGCCTATTGGCTAGATTTCACACGTGGTTCAGAGCGTGGACAATGAAGGGCGTTCCCAAAGCGCTTCGACACAGCTCAAAAAAAAATTTTACTATAAGTTTTATTTAAATCAAACCGTTTAAGAAACATTTTACAACCAAGTATGTTAATTAACAACAGGTCAGTAAGATGATGCCGAATAAAAATATAAAATGTTTGTAATCTTCAGGCCCTCAGGGGCCATCGCATATAAAAGTCATTATTCTGTAATAGAAATCACTGCATGGGATCATTAACTCCTCCAGAATTCATTGTCTGTGAACACTGTTCTCAATGTCATCCACAAATTCAGGTTAAATCTCAATGATGCAAAGAAGAAGGTATGCGTGAACATGATACAGAAACACCACCATCCTCTATGGGCCAAAGTGGGAAACTGTTCCTTAGTCAGCTGTCTTTCTAGAAACCATGGACACCACATCCTCTGTACTAAAGAGGAGAGGGATCATCTGGATTGTTAACAGCACTCAGTTAAAAAAGCCGCATCTCTGATGGTATGGTGATGCATTAGTGCCCGTGGAATGGGCAGCTTGTACATTTGGAAAGACTCCATCAATGCTGAACACTATATACAGGTTTTAGAAAAACAAATGTGTCCATTCAGAAAAAGAATTTTCAGGGAAGATCTTGTATATTTGAGCAAGACGATGCTAACCATGCACTGCATGAATTACAACAGTATGAGCTCGTAGTAGAAGAGTCCAGGTGCTGAACTGGTCTGCATGCAGTCTAGAGCTTCCACCATTTGAGAACACTTGGTGCTTTATGGAGTGAAAAATACACCAAAGGACACCCAGAACTGTTGTAGGGCTGCAACTAACGATGATTTTGACAATCAACTAAACAGATCGTTGTTTTTCTTTCTTTTTGATTAATCAGATAAAGATTTTTTAATAAAATGTTTTGCTTATTAAAACTATATAAAAACCTAATTCAGGTATTTATTTATACAATTGTACTTCAAAAAATGCAAAAGCCACATATTGAAATTAACCATCTTTAACTTAGACATTTTAAAGCTTATAAAGAAAAGAAAAGAACACTGGTGTGAGAGATGAATGTGAAACATCAGCACGGTGAGTAAAAACTGTATAATCCTCATGTGTAAAAGGTGTAGTTTAATGAAGTGTTATTGTGTAAACTGGATCTGTTCTGTTGCGAGCATCAGTTGCCTAATCAGCTCGCTCACAACATTGTGATGGGTTCAATTAAAACAAATAAGAATATAACAAAAATAAGCAGTAAATGATCATATTTTTACTCACTGTTGTGGTTTTCAGCGAAAGATTATAAATTTGTGCACCATTTCTTCCCTTATTTTTTAATCAAGTCTGTTAGCGTGCTGAGTTTCTCCATTCCATTCTCCTTTTATAGCATTTGTCTGCTACAACAGTAACTTATCTGTTTTCAAACCTGATTTAAAGCAGCTTTACTATGTTCAAATGCTTGTTTTCGATGTTGGTATATTTATTTTATGCATACATCATAAATAATTATACAAAATGTAATTAATTTAATATTTCAGATGCTTAAATCTTCACAAATCAACAAAAAGAAGACGGATTCTCCGCTGTGGCGCCCCCTAATGGGAGAAGCCGAAAGTAGTTCTATAAAAATACAGAAATAAGGCTGCCAGTGGGATTTGTATTATTTAGGGTTTGTTCCATTTTCTCAAAGATGATTATTTATTAGTGAAGATGCACATTTCTCTTTTTCACACTGTTTCACAGGAAATGAGAAGACTTTATTTTAGTGATTGTGAATTAAATTTTATGACATTAGTGGCGTCTCTACAATTTTTACCCATAAATAAATAAAAACACAAAAATATACAAGTGTGATGAAGAAAACAGGCGAAAAAGCCCATCTATCCTGAAGGAGTCTATGCTGTGATAAAGGATCCAGTGGAAGGATCGCACTGAATTCGGAAAGCTCATGTCTTCATGAACATGTATCTGCTCCACACTTCCTGTATCTCCTCCGCTTAGAAAGCTCATGATCTGCTCCTGTTTACGGGAAATCATCCTGAGCCATGACAACAACTCCAGGATCAGCTTGGAACAACCAAACAATCCCGGTGTTCTCATGTCAGATCCTCCTCAATAAACTCAGAACATCATCAAATCCAACTGAGGAATTTGGGCAGAAACTGTTGTCCTCCATTTCGGCTGCTGTGGCGCAGTTTCCCTGCGGTCTTTCCACAAACTCCATTACAGAGAAAACACAAACGCATTATTCCGATAGAAAGTCGTTTCTAGGAAAAACTCACCCACTTTTCTTCAGCACTGCTTGTTGTTGGACATGAATCTCACCGCTTCTGGCTGCTGGTGAAGATCTTTGTGTTTTTCTAACCGTTACTCAAAATGGAGTCGAGACTGAGAAACACTTTCACTTTCGGTAAACTGAGTCGACTCTTTGAACCGAACCGATTCTTTGAACCGACTCTTTAAACCGACACATAAAATCTACTCTTTGACGAGTTGGAGTTTTTCATCGCACTCCAAGTCCAGTTCACTTTAATGAGCAATAAATAGAAGAGAAAGTTCTGTCAGTAATAACAGCATGTAGTGGAGATGTTGTGGAGGAGAGGAAAGTCAGTCTTTTTCCTCCCTTTAGAAACTGCTCCATCCTGAACTCCATACGGTGTCCCACTGGTGCTGAATGTGAATGTGGGTCCTGAAGAAGATTCTCCATCAGGGGCTCCTCACCACCTGCACACTAAAACATGCCGGGGTACTTCTTCAACCAGACCACTTGATGAGGTTTCACGTGTCCACACGGACGTGGAAACACGGAGAAAAGGCGGCACAGAGCGTGGGACCGCATAGCGAGGGGAATCGGTTCGTCGGTGCTGATTCGCGGAAATGAGTCGATTCCCCAACACCGCAATGAAAGACGTAACCCACCGAGTGACGTGGACCGGACCCGGGAGATGACCTGACCAGCGTGCGCCCTCGGGAGGAACGTGTTCATGTTTACGTGCGTTTCATTGTGATGGGAATCATCTCAGGAGTTTCTCACGTGTTCCACTTTACCATTTTCACCAAGTGCCCTAAATGGGTGTAAAATGGCTTTAGGTAAACAGGTAAACACCAGGTCAAGGTGGACTTACAACACACATAACACACTTTTATCAGTTTTTCTGGACTGATATAAAATAAATGCTCTTTAAAGCACAGAAAGAACGCCTACAAAGTAATACATTATCATCGGCCCTTTTTTGAATCTACCACTGGTGTAACATTTCCTGGTTATTACTCACCACAGACATAGACTAGTTTTTACGAAGCACAAAATGAGCAACAAGTCTGGAGTTAACGTGGATGAGACAGAGGGAGTCAATGATGTAAACATAACTGAGAACAGAGACATTCCTGATCACCTGATCATCATCATCTTTTCTCTAATTGTGTCCTATATCGTTGTTGTTCTACCTGGATCAAGCACCAAAATCCGCCATGGTGCATGACACAAATCCGGCAATAACACCCACCAGGGGGCGCTCTCTTCTGTCTGTGTCATCTCCCTTCACAGACACTTAAATAAAACAACCTGAATTTCAGTGAATATTTGCCTCACATACATAATAATATATGTATATAAAGCTTGAAATGTCTACTTTTAAATAAACCAATTCACATCGAAAAAATAAATATTCTCTGATTCTGTAATTTGTACGAAAGCTAGGAGAGGTACAGTTTCTCCGTTTGGTGTCAATGATTTCTGTAATTTAAAACAACATAATTACTTCAAAACATGTACAAGAATAATTTATCTTCATGATCTATTTTGAGTTTGGTTTCGCTAATAATAAACATACATTTGCATAAAGCATCAATATTTGTTTATGCCAATGTTGATTTAAAAACATGAAAAGTATTAATTTAAGGTACATTTAGAACAGATTCAAATGTGTGATTAAGTTGCAATTAATGACTCATGACAATCATTCGCTTAATGATTAAATATTGACAGCCCTAATAATATGATGTGAGGTTCAGTTACCAGCATGACACTAAAACATGTAGTAGTAATGATTACTTTTTACTGAAGAATATGTCAGAGCCCAAACTTCTTTACTTTAACTTGAATAAAAAAGTGCAGTCAGAACTTCAACTTTTATCAGACTCTTTTAAAACATGAAGATCTGCACTTCAACTTAAGTGAAGGATGTGTGAAAATTTGCAACCTCTGATTGTGGGACAGTCGGTTCCTTCATTAAGGCTCAAACTAGAAAGAAGTGGCGGATGATTACAATGTTGTGTTGCCGATCATAAGACACACACACTTCCATGCAGATTCTTTATGTGTTTTGCCCCTCCCCTGCCAAGTGTCCACTCAATGTGGGTGGAGTTTGCCTATGGAAACTTTGACGGCTGGGTCAAACTGACCCGAACAATATCTATGTAATATAAACATAGATGTGGCTGTGGGGCACGAGTGGAGGGCGGAGCCGGATGGAACGATGGAAACACCTGCAGCTGGGAAGACTAATCAGTGCGCTCTGTTTCATTTTATATGTTGAAGTCAAGCAGAAGTTTCATACTGAAAAATACATTAAACAATTTTCTTTTTATGTTTTACCTTAAAAATAGGTCAGTTTGACCCGCAACATAACATGAGCATTAAGGAGGAAACTAACTTCCAAATTAATGTTTGGATATATTAATTGTAATATTTTGTATTTAATTAATAAAAATATTAATGTTATTCTGGTCAGTCAGTGGACTGTTGCTAATATTAAAAACAGAACATTATGTTTTAGAAATCAACCAATTATCAATTCTGGATAGCTGAAGCCCTAATTCATAGCAATGAAATATTTTAGTGATTAAGCTTTTGACCATTTATTCCATTGATTAATTAAGTAAGCGGATAAGAAGTACTTTTTATTTATTAAATATTTATTATATATATTGAAAATATTCAAGTACTAAATGTAAACAAATACCAAAATGAACAAGTAATTTGTTTCCTTTTTAAAAAAATTTACAATTTTATTGTTGAAATTGCATACAAAAATATCTGTTAAACCATTTAATGCATTTAATTTTTATATTACATCAAAATACAAATATATAAATGAAAAAAATAATTAATTAAAAAATCTATTAAAAATTACTCTTATAAAATTGGTAACCACACTGTACATTATTTGTTCCTTCGTTTTAGTTTGAAATGATCCCAGACTTTAACATTTTCTTTGGCCTGAATCTTTTTTAGAGAAACTCCTTTCCTTAGAAGTTGCTTGAAGGTGCTTGAATCTCGCATGTTATTAATTAGTGTTAGTCATCGCATAAAATCAGAAAGGCACAAACATCACAAAAGTTTTTGATTGAGCATGTTAAAGAAAGTGCAATATCCTCCAGCAGTTTTGTTTACACAGATTTTGCTAATTAATATGAATTGATAGTTGTCGTCAATCATTAACAGGAAGTGTCCTGAATAATTGGTACTAGTTTCTTACTCCAACAGAATGTTAGAAAGGCATAAAAAAGGTAAAAACACATGACAGATGTCAGATCCTGTAGATAAACGTGTTCTCGGTTTGCAGACACGGAAATGCAGGAACACTGGAGTCTTCACACACCATTGTTCATCACCATTAAAATCTAGAAGAGAAAGAAGTGAATCAGTAACAGAAAACTAGAAGGAGGTGTTTGATGATCAGCAGCAGGTAATTATCTCTGCTTCAAGGAAACCAGGATTTGATTCCAGTGGATCTTTTGTCCTTCAACATTTCTTCATGCTTATATAATCTCTTTGGTAGAACATTTAGTGAGAAGAAATGAGAAGGTGCAGAAGATGGAAGAGGAACATGAGCAGATATTTGCATCACATCACTGCACTTCTCCAATCCCAGGCTGGAGAGTTTTTGCTGCTTTTAATAAAGATCACTGCTGTGGAGCTTCTCTCTTCTTCTACATGGATATTAAAGTGCAGACTTTAAGAACAAGCTGAGGAGAATTTTACAGGAATGATAGAAGACACGGTGTGGAGGTGGAGAGATAAAAGCACTGTCCGAGTGGAAACCAACTGCTTACAGGAAAAACAATATTTGTAGCAGTGTGGAATAAAAGATGATCATTAGAATGGACTTTGATGAGAGTTAAGAAGAAGGATTTTATAGACTCCGTCTGAGTCCCAGACTTTTATATGAATCGTTTGATTAGCTTGTGTTTATCTAAAACAGATTTTTACTCACTCCAGTGTCTGTAGTTTGTAACGTTCATCATCCTTCAGAGCAGAGAGAATCTTCACTCCTGAGTCTCCTACATTATTCTCATACAGATGCAGTTCTCTCAGGTGTGAGGGGTTTGATCTCAGAGCTGAAGTGAGAGCAGCACAGCCTTCATCTGATATTCCACACTTATACAGCCTGCAGATACACAATGACACACACTTCACTCTCTCAGTTAAACAGAGGAAATACTGGTGACGTCTCAATTTTCCTACATTGTTACCATTTAAGAAGGTCACTGCTGATTCTAAACCCTGCAGTCCACAAAGAATAGTTGTAGCTTGTAATCCAGTTGAAGTTTGTGTGATTATTTTCAATGGTTTAGTAAATTTCTCAGTCATTTCAGACACATTGCAGTGGTTTTAAGTCACATTTTGTGCTGCAGCTTCACTCCTTGCTGCTGTTTTTTTTTTTTTTTTTGCACTACATTGCTCTGTTCTGTTCATACTTTCTCCTGGGTATAGTTTTTACATTCACCTCACACAGTACTGTATATGTAAGTATACAGTAGGTTTACTAGTCAGCGCTATACTTGTTTTTTGTCTTTTGTCTTGTCTTGTGTTGTCTGTCTGCACTGTTCTTTTGTTTGCACTGTTTGCACCAGGCTGCACTCGATGCACTTTATGTTGTTTTGTTGTTTAGTGTAGCACCAGGGTTCCGGAGGAACGTTGTTTCGTTTTTACTGTGTACTGTGTACCACTGTGTATAGTAAAATGACAATAAAAGCCTCTTGACTTGACTTGACTTGACTTGACATACGTACATCAAAGATGATCTTACCACAGTATCTCCAGTTTACAGTGAGGATTCCCCAGTCCAGTAGAGAGAAACTTCACTCCTGAGTCTCCTACTGTATTCCTGGACAGATTAAGTTTTCTTAGGTGTGAGGGGTTTGATCTCAGAGCTGAAGCGAGAGCAGCACAGCCTTCATCTGATACTCCACAATCCCACAACCTGCAGATACACAATGACACACACTTCACTCTCTCAGTTTCTACACACTACACATCCTTTGTGTTCTCCTCGTTCCTGCAGTGTTGGTGTGAGGAACCAGTCACAGACACTGATGGAAGTCCTCGTCTAGACAATAATGTAGTGTAAATAAATAAATTAGAGAATGTGTGTTACTGAAGAGCAGGTCATGTGACTCTCAGAGAGATGATCTTACCTCAGTATCTCCAGTTTACAGTGAGGATTCTCCAGTACAGCAGAGAGAAACTTCACTCCTGAGTCTCCTACATTATTTTCAGACAGATCCAGTTCTCTCAGGTGTGAGGGGTTTGATCTCAGAGCTGAAGCGAGAGCAGCACAGCCTTCAACTGAAACATCACAATTCCGTAACCTGCAGATACACAATGACACACACTTCACTCTCTCAGTTTCTACACATTACACATCATTTGTGTTCTCCCTCGTTCCTGCAGTGTTGGTGTGAGGAACCAATCACAGACACTGATGGAAGTCCTCGTCTAGACAATAATGTAGTGTGAGTTACCAGACGACAAAATGGACAGATTTCTTTTTTGTAAAATAAGTTGCAGCAAACTTACAACCACAATTACAAAAAATGTTGGGACATGGTGTAAAATGTAAATTGAAAAAAAAGAATTCAATGATTTGCAAATCTCATTAACCCATATTTTATTCACAAAAGAACATAGAAAATGTCAAATGTTTAAATTAGGGAAATTATTTTAAAACTATTTTATAATGTACAAGAAAAAAATAAGGTAATTATGTAACTGATGGAAGCAACACATTTAAAAAAAATTGGGACAGAGGCAACAAAAGGCCAGAAATGTAAATGGTGCGAGTCTTTGAAAAGTAAAGCTGGTCAGACGAATCAAAACTCTATATTCTTTTAGGCAACATTTGGCTCCCCATCCACCGGACTAAAGAGGTGTGGGACCTTCTAGCTTGTTATCGGTGCTTAGTTAGAAAGCGGCATCTCTGATAGATTTGTTGTGCAATAGTGCAGCTTTAACATCTCAAAAGGTTTCATCAATGCTGAAAGATATATACAGGTTTCAGAGCAGCATATGCTCAAATCCAGTAACCCAACATTTTTTTGTAACTGGGGTTGTTTATAATGAATACAAAATCAATATAAGATAACTTATTTATTAGTGAATGTGCTTGAATGTGGTTGAAACATGATGTAAAAGTGGTACAGATGTTCCCTTTCAGGAACTTGAAAACGCTTTGGGAACACCCGCATTGTCCACGCTATGAATCATGTGTGAAATCCAGGCAAAATGGGCAAGTCGTGACGTCATTGGTGGGCAACGTTTCGTAAACCAGGAAGCTACAAAATGGCTGAGCGATGGTAGAGACATTATCTTAATTGTTCAGGTAAGCGCTTTGTGTGTGAATCTGTGCAGCCATTAGCTTTAAATGCAGGGTCACCAAGGTACGGCGTGGGCCGTAGATCGGTCCTTTCCTCCTGAATGCCCTGGTGGCTCCTCCTGGCCTGTTCAGGCAACGCTGTAGGTAAGGGCGATCGCTGACAGGTTCAGGAGACAACAGCGGCATTTCAGTGGTATTTCCCGCCGCTCTCATGGGGCTGAGGGTGGTCCTTTCCTTGAATGTCTCGTTCCCCCAGAGAACTAGGATTACATATGTAACCTAGAAACGTTTGCTGCATTTGGATCCATCCAAGACTGCATCCATGACTTCAGAGTCAGCCCTTTGCTCCGTTTTCATGTGTACACGCATAGTGCTAGCCATCATGGGGATTAAAAGCAAAGAAGCACTAATGGCCAAATGAATTGGAGAAAACAACATTTGAACCCTCTTTGAAGAGCTTGAACCTTTGCAGTTCAACACAGAACTTTATAAAGAACATTACTACAAACTCTTTTTGCAAATCTTTTTTTAGACTGCTGCTGTTGCTGTTTTGCACAAACCCTTTTGTTTATTTTTTGTTCAATATTCACTCCTGTACTCAGTTCTCTCCAACACACTGCACTGTGTAATATACAGCAGGTTAACTGGCGGCAGTAATTTGCGTTTTGTGTATTTGTTCTACACTGTCTTGTGCTGTCTTTGCACTGTTTGTCTTGCATTGTTTGCAAAAGTTTGCACACGATGCACTTTATGTGGCGAAGACACTTACTAGTCCTTAGTACTATGTTTTCTGTGATGTAGCTTAATGTTGTTTAATGTAGCACCAGGATTCTGGAGGAATGTTGTTTTATTTCACTGTGTACTGAGTCAGATATATATGGTTGAAATGACAATAAAAGCTTCTTGACATGAATCAAACCAGCAACACATACATAAGTATATAGATCTAACATATGGGTCTTTTATATAAAGTGCATTAATGATTAGTGGAAGTGAGAAGTTTCATTACTGATAGATTTGTTCTGGATGTTGTACTGCTACAGCAAATTTCACCTGAAAAACAACACTGTATACAACAATTCACTGCAGCTTTTAGTGAGTTCTTGTGTCTCTCAGAGAGATGATCTTACCCCAGATCTTTCACTTTACACTCAGGATTCTCCAGTAGAGCAGAGAGACGCTTCACTCCTGAGTCTCGCAGTTTATTCTCAGACAGATCCAGTGTATCAACAGTCAGATGCAGTTCTCTCAGACTGGAGGTTTCTGAGTTGAGCACTGAGGTCAGAGCTTCCCCACTTTCCTCTCCAATTGTATCGCACCTGATACTGAAGGAAATAAAAGATAATGAACCAACAGTAATGCAAAAGATCAAACAAGTCCTCAAAGCTTCACTGTACCATCTTACTTTCATCACAAATATCATCTAACGGGGAGGCCAATCCTGACTAGTAGAAAAAAAATTAAAACTTTATCCAGGGAGACATGGAAAGTAAAGATCTTAGACCTCACCCCATTGCTGTGTCACTATGCACAATGCGTATATGTTTTCGCTTACCTCATTGTATACTATACTACAGGAACAGGAAGTGTGGGGTTCAGGTTAGTACAAACCTGATTCCAAAAAAGTTTGGACACTGTACAAATTGTAAATAAATACAGAATGCAATAATGTGGAAGTTTCAAATTTCAATGTTTTATTCAGAACACATCACAGATGACATATCAAATGTTTAAACTGAGAAAATGTATAATTTTAGGGGAAAAATAAGTTGATTTTAAATTTCATGGCATCAAAACATCAAAAAAAAAAAACTTGGGACAAGGCCATGTTTACCACTGTGTGGCGTCCTCTCTTCTCTTTATAACAGTCTGCAAACTTCTAGGGACTAAGGAGACAAGTTGCTTAAGTTTAGGAATAGGAATGTTGTCCCATTCTTGTCTAATACAGGCTTCTAGTTGCTCAACTGTCTCAGGTCTTCTTTGTCGCATCTTCCTCATGATGATGTGCCAAATGTTTTCTATGGGTGAAAGATCTGGACTGCAGGGTGGCCATTTCATTACCCGGATCCTTCTTCTACACAGCCATGATATTGTAATTGATGCAGTATGTGGTCTGGCATTGTCATGTTGGAAAATGTAAGGTCTTCCTGTAAGAGACGACGTCTGGATGGCAGCATATGTTGTTCTAGAACTTGGATATACCTTTCAGCATTGATGATGCCTTTCCAGATGTGTAAGCTGCCCATGCCACATGCACTCATGCAACCCCATACCATCAGAGATGCAGGCTTCTGAACTGAGCGCTGAGAACAACTTGGGTTATCCTTATCCTCTTTAGTCCAGATGACATGGTGTCCCAGTTTTCCAAAAAGAACTTCAAATTTTGATTCGTCTGACCACAGAACAGTTTTCTACTTTGCCACAGTCCATTTTAAATGAGCCTTGGCCCAGAGAAAACGCCTGAGCTTCTGGATAATATTTAGATATGGCTTCTTTTTTGACCTACAGAGTTTTAGCCGGCAACAGCGAATGGCACAGTGGATTGTTGTCAATTGACCTAATAAGTTGCAAATTGGTCCTCCAGCTGTTCCTTATATGTACATTTACCATTCCCGGTCTCTTATTGCTACCTCTCCCAACTTTTTTGGAATGTGTAGCTCTCATGAAATCCAAAATGAGCCAGTATTTGGCATGACATTTTAAAATGTCTCACTTTCAACATTTGATATGTTTCTATATTCTATTGTGAATAAAATATAAGTTTATGAGATTTGTAAATTATTGCATTCATTTTTAATTCACAATTTGTACAGTGTCCCAACTTTTTTGGAATCGGGTTTGTAGATGTATATATATTGTGGCCTCCTGAAGTGTAAGTATGTGTGGTGAGTTAGCAGTTCCTTTTCACATTCATGAAACACCCCTATTCCTCAGCAAAGTAACTGCTAAATAAACTTACAACAGTTATTTTTCACTATTAAGGAAAAAATTATGTTTCTTTAGAAAAAAATAGCTTCAGGTGAAGAACAAAAACAGTTCTCAAAGATTCTTTTTACCCTTTGGTAAACCTAAAAAGTTTCAACAAACTCAAAGCCCCTTTGCAGCAAAACTTGTGCATCAACATGACATTACTAAAATTACAATATCAAACCAAATAAAACTTATCCACATGAATCAGAGGGCTTAAATGCACTCTCTACTAATGAGATTTCCAAGTGAAGTTACATTGAGGACCCTTATAATTACAATTTAATTGACTGAACTCTTAGGACTCGATCCTCACATCAAATGGTTCCATTCCACACTTCAGTCAAAAGTTTATCCTTTTTTGGGTAGGTCCTTATGCTTATAAGTTCAAAAAATCAATTCAAGACTGACCACCTGCAGAGTTCGATTCATCTGAACAGCTCAGACCTTTGATTTGTTCTCAACACTGGAACAGTAGAACAATTTCATTTAGCTTCACTTACATTGCTTTTCTGGATGCTGCAATCACAGGCATCAATCTCACAAGAATCTCATCTCTGATCTTATCTGGAGTGATGTATTTATTCAGGTCAAATTCCTCCAGATCCTGTGCTGATGTCAGTAACGCAAACACCAGAGCAGACCACTGAGAAGAAGAGAGTTCACTTTGTGCTCCAGATTTCAGATACTGCTGGATTTCCTCCACTAGAGAATCATCACCCAGTTCATTCAGACAGTGGAACAGATTGATGCATTTCTCTGTAGAAAGTTCGCTACTGATTTTCTCCTTGATGTACCAAACTGTTTCCTCTTTGTTTTGGGAGCTACTTCCTGTCTGTGTTGCTAAGGAACGTAGAAGTTTCTGATTGGACTCGAGTGAGAGACCCAGAAGAAAGCGGAGGAAAAGATCCAGATGTCCAGTCTGACTTTTGAACGCCTGATCTACAGCACTCCAGTGTACATCTGAAAGTGTCTCACAGGCCTGATTCTGTTTAAGAACATTTCTCTGCTCCGTCATGAAGGTCAGGTGCACATACAGAGCTGCAAGATGTTCCTGAATGCTCAGATGAACAAAGCAGTACACTTTATTCTGGTGAAGCCCAAACTCCTCTCTGAAGATCTGCGTACACACACCTGAATACACTGCTGCTTCTGTCACATCAATGCCACACTCTGTCAGGTCGTCCTCATAGAGGATCAGGTTTTGTTTCTCCAGCTGCTGGAAAGCCAGTTTCCCCAGTTTGAGAAGCATTTCTTCATCGCTCTCCTGCTTCTGTAGGTACTTCTCTCTTATGATGTTGGTCTGAATGATGAGGAAGTGCGTGTACATTTGAGTCAGAGTCTTGGGGATCTCTCCACTCTCTGCTTCACCCAACATTCTCTCTAGAACAGCAGCTGAAATCCAGCAGAACACTGGGATGTGGCACATGATGTAGAGGCTTCTTAATGACTTCAGGTGTGTGATGATCTTATTGGCCAGGTTCTGATCACTGATCCTCTTCCTGAAGTACTCCTCCTTCTGAAGGTCATTGAATCCTCGTATCTCTGTGACTCGATCTACACACTCAGAGGGGATTTGATCAGCTGCTGCTGGTCTGGAGGTGATCCAGATGAGAACAGAGGGAAGCAGGTTCCCTTTGATCAGGTTTATCAGCAGCACATGCACTGGTGCTGATTCAGTTACATCACACACTCTCACTGTCTTCTGGAAATCCAGAGGAAAACGACACTCATCCAAACCATCAAAAATGAACAAAACCTTCTCCAACCTGGAAATGTCCATTTCTTTCATCTCCTTAAAAAACACATGAAGGAGCTCCACCAGACTCAGTTTCTGCTCCTCATCAAATTCAGCTCTCTGAAAGGAAGTGGGAATATGAGGTGGACGTCCTGGTTTGTTTTCCCTTCAGCCCAGTCCAGAACAAACTTCTGCACAGAGACTGTTTTTCCAATTCCAGCTACTCCCTTTGTCAGAACTCTCCTGATGGGTTCTTCATCTTGTTCAGATAAGGGTTTTGTCAGAACCTTCATGATGAATTTGTCTTGTTCAGGTAGGGGTTTAAAGATGTCACTGCATTTGATCGGTGTGTCCTTAGTTGGGTTCCTCCTGGACGCTGCCTCGATCTGTTTCACCTCATGTTCTTTATTGATGTCTCCACTGTCTCCCTCTGTGATGTAGAGCTCTGTGTAGATCTCATTCAGGAGTGTTCGGTTTTCATGCTTAAGCATCAGTCCATTCAAACACTGAAACTTCTTCATCAGATTGAACTTGAACTTCTTCTGGAATTCATCTGCAGCAGTGGATTCTGGGTCGTATCTGTGACAGGACGAAGAAGGAAGACATAGTGAGACATGGGCTCCAATTATTGGAGTATAAGTTTACATTTTCCTGCTAGATAGATCTTTATGATGTTCTCACTGTGGATTTACTTTATTCTACTAGAGGTTTTCTATCATCTAATCACTCTGTAGTTACTAACAGCAGAGAGCTTTAGAATAGCAGTGTGTCAGTGTCACAGTCATGGTGTTGGTTTTGATCGTACCCTGTAGCTGTGATGATGTTTTTCTCTCTTCTGTCTCCTGCCTTCTGTAGAACACTGGGAACAAAAACAACAAGTGTTAAAGATCTCAATGTTCCTCACTTTAATACTGGAGTCTAAACCTGAACACAAATTGTACTACAATAATTGTAGTGAGAGCAGGAACACTTGGAGAACACACTATTGTAATGCATTACTAGGTGGATGTCCTCCATCATTAATAAACAAGCTACAGTTTGTCCAAATCTTCTTGTCCCTACACTGACTACCTGTGAAGTTTCAAATCGACTACAAACTACTGGTACTTACCTACAAAACACTAAATGGTTTATCTCCATGTATCTCTCCAGTCTTCTAACATGCTACAATCCATCACGCTCCTTCAGATCTCAAAACTCTGGACTTCTAGTAGTTCCTAGAATAGCAAAGTCCACTAATGGTGGTAGAACATTTTCACATTTAGCTCCTAAACTCTGGAATAGTCTTCCTGACAGTGTTCGGGGCTCAGACACACTCTCCCAGTTTAAGTGCAGATTAAAGACGTATCTTTTTAGCGAGTTCTACACATAACACACATCACATCATAACCTTGTGCTCCAGAACATCTGATCACATGCACATTATCAACTTGTACTGTTAATATCATGAAGAGCAGCTATGCTAATCCTGAGGTTGCACCAGCTCCAGTCACATCCCACCCTATAAAAAATAACTTTCTACATATGATGTTTCTCCATCATTGAGTGTTTAAAGGCTCTGGCATGGAGAAGCTGGTGTTGGATCTATGATGATAATCTCAGATGCTATTTTATGAGTTGCTCAGTAGCTCCTTGGTTTAAAACCACAAATGACTGTAGAAGACTGTAGAAAGATCATCAGTCATAATCACACACTTAAGTGCTTATGTTGATGTCACCAAATGAGGATGAGGTTCTGCTTTTGAGTCTGGTTCCTCTCAAGGTTTCTTCCTCATAACATCTAAAGGAGTTTTTCCTTCACCACAGTCACCATGGCTGCTCATCAGGGATAAACACACATCGTTCACTATGTTTAAATTTTTGTTCCATAATTCTTAATTTCTGTAAAGCTGCTTCGAGACAAAATCCATTGTGAAAATCTCAATAGAAATAAACTTGAACTGCAACATTGTGCACCTGGAGAATTAAATGTGCCCCAGTTTAAATTTGTCACTTTTTCCTCATTTTCTATTCTTCCTACACAAACCTCCAAAAGTTTTGGAAGTACTCTCTGTTAGAGTGAAATTGGAAGTCCAGTTCTTTGGGTTTTTGCTCGACACTGAATACTTTTTGATTTGAGAGTAAAAGATGAAAATAAATCAAGAGATCTGAATTCCAGCTTTAGTCATTAACTGTGACTGTAACTAGGAGAATTATGGGATGTAAGGGGTAAGGAGAGAAGATTCCATTTTGAAGTTCAGACGAGGATCCATAGACCCATCACTATTCATGGTTCTGCTGAGTGGAGACACACACACACACACACACACACACACACACACACACACACACACACACTGTGGTAACACACATCTTTCCTCCACACCAACGCATAACCTGCATACACACCGTCAGCTCTTCCCAGTATCTCTCTCTCTCTCTATCAGTCAGCTTTGTTTGTTTGGACAAAATGTTTCAAATACTAAATTTTATGAGAAATTTGTTTTTATTTATTGTTTTTTTTTTAATTCAGCTGTAACTGTAACTGTAATTTTTTATACTTTAATGCAAATGCTATTTCATTTTGTACAAAAGGTTTAATTTTGAAAGTCTTAGTTTTATGTAGTTTTACAAAAACATATTTCAGCATCATCACTTATCTGTGTGCAATTTCCCTGATAACCAATCAAGTGTACTCATGCCACCATTTATTATATCACAATCGCAATATTTACCATAATTATCACAACATGAGATTTTCCCCAAATTGTGCAGCTCGAACTAAAACACAATGAAACGCCTGTAATACATTACTGCTCAACATTTTCAAACAGTGGAGAATTGATCTTGTGAAGCCTGTATGGAGACACGTCTCATATCATGGCTTTAATTATTGGCTCATGCCGACTCTTTATAAAAATGAACCTTTCAGTCAAACAGTACACACACCATTTTTACTTACAATCAACAAAATCTGGTATTTTTTCTAAAAGTATTTTTTCTAAACTTTAGAAATAGCTGATTATTCAGACCTACTGACATGGTTTTGGGAAGTGGTATCAAAATAAATATGATAATTAAAAATAAACTAATTATTTCATTAATAACAGTAATATGAATAATTTTCTTTTCTTGTTCTGAATAAAGTGTCTTTGCAGGTCAATGAGAACCATTTGAAATTTGGTACACTGATTATGGAGGGTCTACAGAACATTCTGTTCACTGAGTCAGAGTGCTTGGACCCAAAAATGCTGCTTGCAGCTTTATTTACTATATTGTATAGTGAAAGAGAAAGTTTATAGGACTGTGGTGAGACCTGAGATGTTGTATGGATTAGAGACAGTGGCATTGAGTAAAAGACAGGAGGTGGAGCTGGAGGTAGCAGAGCTGAAGATGTTGAGATGTTTATTAGGAGTGACGACGATGGACAGGATTAGAAATGAGTTTATTAGAGGGACAGCGCATGTAGGACGTTTTGGAGACAAGGTGAGGGAGGTGAGATTGAGATGGTTTGGACATGTGCAGAGGAGGGACATGGTGTATATCAGTAGGAGAATGCTAAGGATGGAGACACCAGGAAGGAGGAAAAGAAGAAGACCAAGGAGGAGGTTTATGGATGTGGTGAGGGAAGACATGCAGGTAGTTTGGTTTGAAAGAGGCAGATATAGAGGACAGGGGTGGATGGAGACGGATGAAAAAGAAAAAGATTTTAGACTGTAACTTTTATAAATCCAGGTTGTTTTCCGACTTATATATACAAACACAGAAACAATATGCCCCTTTAAACTGACCCAAGGCAGGAGATGCGTTTATCCTGGCAGCTCCCAACATAATGTAAAGATATTTTCTAAATAGCTGCTAATGACGGTGTAGTGCAGCCATTAACTGTGACTTTATCTATGAGAATTATGGGATGTTACCTGGGTCCAGGTGAGGGGTTTTCAGTACTGAAGTAGAGAGGACGATCCATAGACCGATCACTCTTCATGGAGACACAGCTGGGTTGTGGTGAGTGTGATCTCTCTCTCTGTAGTTTACTGTAGAAAATTATAGAAATGGACATGAGACAGAATTTCATTGTTTGTAAGATTTGTAGACAAATTTATATAATCAGTTATAATCACAATATTTCTGTTTAAAATTCATTCTAATCTTTCTCACTTCTTACACACTAGGAATAGTAGCATACAGAACACAGATTGTGAACAGGAACAAACACCCCTGCAGTATAGATCCTTCAAAATCCACAATCTTGTTTCATTTAACTTGAAATACAACAAAATGCTGATAGTAGCAGATCTCCATAGTGCTGCTTATATACACATGCTACCATGCCTGGAATAGACTAAGAGCAGGAACAAACAGGTCTTCACAAAGAGACAATGGAAACATGGGAGTATAAATACAAAAACTAATCAAAAGGCAACAAATAAACAGTTGTGGAACAATTACATCAAAAACTTTTTCAATTGACTGCTGCAGTTTTATTCTTAACATAAATATTAGTTATTATTTCAATAGAAACTCCATAATGCAGATGTGAGATATCCTTGATCACTAGTCCTACATTAGTTTGACCCAGAAGACTCAGTTCTTGTCTGTATCCTCTCTTCATACCCTTACGCTGTGAGAAAACCCAAACTTGCCTTTTGGTTGGTTAATCTGCGTTTTGTTGCTTCTCCTAAACGAATAACATGACCAGATGACCAGATGTGGAGTTATTTTCGTCAACAGTTTTTATGTTCTCACAATATGTTAATATGGATCTTGTTGCTGTGTTGTGTGCAGACCTAGAATAACCTTTATGTATGCTTCTGTTGACCGTACCCTCAACCATCTTTTTGTGGCATGTGTTACTTTGCACACACAGTGGTTCTGTTCACACACACACACACACACACACACACACACACACACACACCTGGCAGCCAATCCCCTTTCTCTCATTCTCTTTGGAAGTATATCTTCATGTGTGAGACAATAAACTTTGTAACTGAAAGCTGACTCATGTGTTTCATTGAGACTTCCCCAAGCCCTTGTAGGAGAGCAGAGATCGAGACGAAAGGCTGAATTCGAGGGTATCCTGTCCATGCGACAGAGGATAAAACACTTCCTTACAGCAGATATGAACAGTTCATTAGTAAAACACTAGAACATGGCAGGTTACCCGTCTTTTGAGGGTGAGGTCACATGATCTGTGCCCTGATCAGGAATCTCCATTTTTTAATGCTCGTGAAGACGCAGAGTCCTGAAGACGCAGATCTCTTCTGCTGGAATTAATCACATTCCTATAAACACAAAAACAACATGCAGTTAAAACTGGGGGGAAAATCTTCTTCTAAAGTCTCATTACAGGTAAAATCCATAGACAGACACAGACGCCTCATTGACTGCTTTGGTTCGTTGCTGTGACACGCCAATGCTGCTGCAATCTTGGTTCAGGTAAAAGTTCTCTGTACACAAATACACATAAACAACATATATAACAACACAACAATAACAGTGTCATAACACTAAACCTACAAAAGATTAGAGATGATTAATAGAAATTATATAGTCTTTAATGTTAATAATATTAATAATATTGTTGTTATTATTATTATTATTATTATTATTATTATTATTATTATTATTATAAACCCAATTCCAAAAAGGTTGGGACACAGAGTAAATAAAAAACAATGCAATGTTGTGCAAACCTCATAAATCCGTATTTTATTCACATCAGAACATAGAAAACATATTAAATGTTTAAATTAAAAAATATATAATAATAATTTTATTGAAAAAGAAGTTACTATACGTTTTCTTTGAATTCAACAGTTTGAGAAACATTTTACAATAAAGTAGGTTAATTAACAACAGGTCAGTAAGATGATGCAGAATAAAAATATAAAATGTTTGTGCTCTTCAGACCCTCAGGGGCCACCGCATATAAAACATTCATGATTCTGTAATAGAAATCACTGCATGGGATCATTAACTCCTCCAGAATTCATACATTTTGTATCCCATGTAGATCACAAACCTCTGATATCAGTTATTAAATACACACGTGGTTTTATTTTAGTTAGATTTGTTTGAACTTTGCCGGAACAAGATGGAGGACGAGTTAAAACAGAACCGGACCGAATCGGTCAGTGAGGGTCTCTGTCTTAAACGTGTATGGGGAAATCCCCAGGTCACGTGATGAAGGAAACAGGAGAAAAAGCCCATCTGTCCTGAAGGAATCTATCGTGCTGTGATAAAGGATCCAGTGGATCCCGCATTCCGCACTGAATTCGTGAAGCTCATGTCTTCATGAACATGTCTCTGCTCCACACTTCCTGTATCTCCTCCGCTTAGAAAGCCATGATCTGCTCCTGTTTACGGGAAATCATCCTGAGCCATGACAACAACTCCAGGATCAGCTTGGAACAACCAAACAATCCCGGTGTTCTCATGTCAGATCCTCCTCAATAAACTCAGAACATCATCAAATCCAACTGAGGAATTTGGGCAGAAACTGTTGGCCTCCATTTCGGCTGCTGTGGCGCAGTTTCCCTGCGGTCTTTCCACAAACTCCATTACAGAGAAAACACAAACGCATTATTCCGATAGAAAGTCGTTTCTAGGAAAAACTCACCCACTTTTCTTCAGCACTGCTTGTTGTTGGACATGAATCTCACCGCTTCTGGCTGCTGGTGAAGATCTTTGTGTTTTTCTAACCGCTCCTCAAAATGGAGTCGAGACTGAGACACACTTTCACTTTCGGTAGACTGAATCGACTCTTTAAACCGATACTTTGAGCCGACTCTTCAACGAGTTGGAAACAGAAATACTTTTATCGCACTCCAAGTCCAGTTCACTTTAATGAGCAATAAATAGAAGAAAAAGTTCTGTCAGTAATAACAGCATGTAGTGGAGATGTTGTGGAGGAGAGGAAAGTCAGTCTTTTTCCTCCCTTTAGAAACTGCTCCATCCTGAACTCCATACGGTGTCCCACTGGTGCTGAATGTGAATGTGGGTCCTGAAGAAGGTTCTCCATCAGGGGCTCCTCACCACCTGCACACTAAAACATGGGGTACCTCTTAACCAGACCGTCTGATGAGGTGAAAACGCCTTCACGTGTCCACACGGACGTGAAAAACACGGAGAAAAGGCGGCACAGATCATGGGACCGCACAGCGAAGAGAATCGGTTTGTCGGTGCTGATTCACAGAAATGAGTCGACTCACCGCGATAAAAGACGTAGTGTGTGTGTGTGTGTGTGTGTGTGTGTGTGTGTACACAAATGAACAAAACAGAAAAAAAGAGCAGAACATCTGAGGTTCTATAAAAATTTTACAGGGAAGAAAGGCTTTGATTAAACGTCACACACACACACACACACACACACACACACACACCAAAGTAAGTAAAAGATGAAACAAATCAGCAGCTTCTTCAGAAGTCAGTTCCTCCATCATCTGCATTAAAATTACAGTTGGAACAAACAGCTGAACTTCACCAATTCCTTTCCCTCCATCTGCATCTCTTCTGGGTTTGCATAAGTTTCTCTAAACAATCGTTCAGATTTACAGAGTAAAATTCTTCCTCTTATTGATGAATCTCTCTGCAGCAGGAACTGAGTTTCTTTTGGGTTTCACTATTAAAGGATTTTTAGGATTTTAGTTTTACTTGTTTTTTGTTTTGTTTGTTTGTTTTTATTAATTACTGTTTTTATGTATGTAACTTGATTATAGAATATGAATAAAAGCTTTTAACTGACATTAACTCACATTTGTTGATGTTTAAGCAGAGACTCAAAGCTCTGGAAAAAAACTCAATCTTAAAGATAAAGGGATTTGAGCATCATTTTAAAATAAAGTATTGCTGTTAGCCAGCAGGCTAATAATCATTTCTATATTATGTGTTTAACGAGTGAGTCATTTACATAACATTTCATAACATCAATAAAAATCATTACAAATGTACAAGTACACAGTTTGGTGCTGCTCAAGATTATTTCTGCAGTAACAAATAAAAGTAATGATTTCTGAGGTACCAAGTGAACTGCAGTGTCTTTTTTTACCTCAGAAATCATTATGATCAGCAGACTGATTTCTGAGGTAACAGAAAAATTACAACGAATTTCTTTGTTTGCTTACCTCAGAAATTTTGTTGTTACCTCACAAATCATTACTTTTTTTTTACCTCACAAATCATTACACTAAAAAAAATGAATTCTGCTGCATGTTTAATTTACTTAAATGTAACCTACATTCCGTATAATATAATTTTATGTTTATTAAATATACGCAAATAAATCATGTAGGATTTTCTATAAGGTCCATTACTTAGCTTTTAATAGATTCATTCATGTTAAAATAACGTAACACAATCAAACTCTCACGCGCTTCCGGAAACTTCACCGCCGATATCGCGAGATTTAAGCAACGCCTGGCTTCGGGATTTCACCTGTTTTTCGCGCTCTTGTGAAAAGGTAAGAGCAAATCTTGTTATACACTTTTAAAATGAATTAAAATGTAAACTAAATCACTTTTAACTTTGAAATCTTAATTTAATTTTTATGGGGAAGAAACATATATTATATTATATTATAACTCGTTATATAATTTCATTTTGCACTTCCATGTAGAAATTCACGTGTTTATTCTCTAATTTGCAGAACAATAGCATTGTTATTGGACGTGAATGCATCCAAAAGGGACTTTGTGTGTACTTGAATGAAGATCCGGAGAAGCTGGTGAAGGAATACATGGTATGTTGTTATACCTTTAGCTTCAGTAAGGGAATAGTCTCTGTGATCATTCACGGGTGTTTCTTGTGGGTCACATCAGTTTTAAATATGTGTAAGAGAGGCATTTCAAAGATCTGGTTATATTTTGTGATAATTTAACTGTTAGCTGTTGTACATTAATTTGTTTATAACATGTTATGAAAAGGGATTTAATTAAGGGATGAGGTGGGATGTAATTAACATCGGGGTTTAAAAGAACTGATTTTTTTATTTTTTTTTTATAGGCAGATGATGTAAGCAGACACACAGCCATGGAAGAGACCGTCTTTGGCATCTATGTTGTTCGACATGAAGGTGATGAGCTTACTGATCCCCCAGAGGATGTGGGTGTCATTCTAATGGGGTTGACTGTACTCTGTGAACTGGGGAATGTACCTTTTGCATTGGCCATATTGCTTGCCTTAGTAAATTCTTTAAATCTATGCTACCCTCCAGAACATAAATATACGTTTGAAGCTTTGCAAAAAATAATCTTAGAGCTGAATGGGAACAGGCTTTCTGCAAAAATACGCACTCTTAAAACAATTATGTCAGTAAAGTAAAGTGAATATTATTCAATCATTCCTTTGTTAAAGGTTTAAATTCACTGACATTTTATGGGACAGGTCTAATTATTTGAGGTGGGGTGCTATAAAACATTTGAAAAATTAAATATACCGGAAACTTTTTTTACATGCATTATTACTTTTTTCAGATTTTATTATTTTATAGTGGTTTGCTTTAAAACAATTTTAAGTTTAAACAATACCATGTACTATGGTTCATCCATATAGTAATAAAAATAAAAAGTTTTTTTTTATTTACTATGTTTCATGTTTTTAAGAAATTTGTAAATGTAAAAATGTTACAAAACCAACAACTTTGTGCAAAGAATGGTGTGCACTTATGTGACTCATTGCCCTTTGTTAATTAAACTTGATGACCAGTGGTTTTGTGTTCATATTTCTACACTTAATACCAAGTAGACTTTGTGCGTCAAGCTTTTAATGTAAATTCAAATGTAATACTTTACTTAGAATGTACTTAAATCAATCATGGAAAGTATTTCCATGTGATTCAATGGCTCTCTTTCAGCATTACCTACTTTTGTTTGGCCAACTTGTTTAACTGTAGTTTTAATTACTTAATACAATTGAGTTAGATAGTCACAAATAAATGAAGTATAACTAAACATGAATAAAAAAGTTGAATCAACACCAATAAATTGTGTTAACCCAGCTAAAGCAAATAAAGTTGGAAGGAAACTTTGCAAATAAGTATAATGGAGACTAAAAAATTAAGCTGAACCCACTTAAGTATTACAAATTGTCTGAAAATGATGGCTTTGTGTTTTAAAATAAGAAATGTAATCATGTGGAAATACTTTCCATGATTTTTTTTTAATCCAAAGTCTATTTTTTTTTTTTTTAGTGTACCTTTTTGTGGTTACCTCACAAATCATTACTTTTTTTACCTCAGAAATCATTACCGTTTTTTGTTACCTCAGAAATCATTATTTTTATTTTGTTACCTCAGAAATCATTACTTTTTGTTGTTAAAAAACACGCTCTTAACACACCGGTGTCTCAGACACACAAATAAATTCACTCTATTTTCATCTCCTGACAGTAATTCACGACGCATGAACACAAAAAACAAACACACACACATGCTCTGAACTTGTTTTTGTTGTATGGAGTAAATACCTGTGTTCAGGTGTTTGTCGGCGGCTGTGTTGCAGGTCTTTCGTGTTGCTTTTCCTCTAATCGGCTGCCCAACACGAGCGCCACCCAGCGGCCTGGTCATGTAGTGCCAGAATTACAATGCGCAGGCGCAAATAAGTATTTATTTAATTCAGAGATTGTGTATATAATAATGTTAGATAATCTTATTTTCTCATTGCTTTTTCTCCTTTGCTGGGACTGTTCACATCTCGAGCACTGTAAATAAACCATCACTTTTCAACAGCACTTCTGTGAGTATTGCCATCAATTTTTGGGATCTTCTGAGTTTTTTTCCGGTGTGGATGAACCTGTCTTTTTTCTCCTGTCAACAGATCTAAGAAGACTCATCTCACAGTCCACATATTAGGTGACTAAAATGTACACTGCTTTGTTCTTTTTTGTTACCTCAGAAATCATTTTGATCAACACCAGACTGATTTGTGAGGTAACAAAAAAGTACACATTTGAGGTAACAATTGTTCCACCGATCCTCTTTGTTACCTCAGATAATTCTTCAGATCTAAAATAGTGCTTTACGTGACTTTAGCCGACTTTTCCAAGTACATGGACACCAGAGACAGTTGTGTTCATGTATATGACCACCAGACGCTGTTACAGTACAGAAATCATTCAACAACCAATCTGCATGATGTACTTGAGAAGCTTCCTGATCTCGGGTATGAAGACCCAGTGCTAATGCTAAGGAGGCACTGTGTGACCTCTATGGGGCTGTTAGTGACCTGCAGAATGTTCACCCTGACGGACTGTTTATCATTGCCGGAGATTTCAACTATATAGATCCCAAATCAATGCTCCCTAAACTCCATCACCATGTGGACTTTGATAACATGACCATCTCCAAGTCCATCACCACAAGCTTTAACCAGAAATCGTGTATAACCACAAAGGTGCATGTGCTAATAAAGTGTAGAGACTTCACCTTCAGAGCAACAGACAAGACGACCTTAAGAACTAAGAAGCCTTCAGAGAGGCAAAGCATGCACATGCCCAAAGAACCCACAAACACTTCCAGAACTTCATAGTGTAATTATGACACTTGACACCACACACACACATACACACAAAAACAGAAAATATCAGTGCAATACACACTTCTTCCATCAGCACACACATCCTCTCATGTGTATGTTCAACACTTACTTTCACTCAAATACTTGAAGATCCCAATATCTATATTATAAATGTGTGTTTGCGTGTGTGTTTGTGTCCTATGGGGAACAACAGTTTGGGTTTTCCACACACGTCATATCACACCAAACACCTTGTGTTTCTTCTTATACAAGTGAAACTACTAACAAAAGTAGTACATGAAACAAATATCACAAGTATCACAAATTATTGAATAAATATAAAATACAAATAAAAATTGAATGATGAGTAGCTGAGAAACAAGCAGGACTAATATTTATTATTTGACAGTGCTATGAGCTAAAATAATAATAATAATAATAAGGACCCGTAGGACAAATCTGGCCTGTGGTGAGTTTAGATTTGGTCCTGAATGCTGTTTAGCTTTGGGCTTCTCTGTAATAATAATAATAATGATTAATAATAATAAGAAGAAGAAGAAGAAGAAGAGGAAAAGTACTATTGAGTTTGTAACCATCATCATAACTAGCAATAATCTAAAATACACAGATTTTTCTTTGTCATAATCACACACACACACACACACACACACACACACACACAAAACTTACCATTAGGATCCGTCATGTTTCTGAATCCCTGTGTAATGTTTTAAGATCCAACTCACACCTTCATACACAAACCATGAGTACATACTGATACAGTGATGATGATCAGAGATGATCGGATGAGGAGAAAACAAAACAGCAGATGGGACGGAAGACACAGAGAAAGAGAGAGAGAGTGAAAGATGAAGGAGAAGTGAAACCTGCAATAATCAGCCATGCATGCTCATAAACATGTTATTCTCCCTCATACACTCGAGTGTGTAAGTGTACAGTGAATAATGTGCAGTGAGAATATAAAACGAAGGTGTAAAAGTGTGTTGTTTTATTGTCTTCATCCTTCAACAGCGACATTCACACACACACACACACACTGTTTTTAGCTTCGGACCAGGGCTACTTCTCTCTGTTAGTTCTGCTAGATCTTACTGCTGCATTCGACACTATAGATCATGATCTTCTCCTGGATCACTTACAAAATTACATCGGCATTCAGGGACAGGAATTAGGCTGGTTTAAAATCCTACCTGTCTGATCGTTACTATTTTGTAGACTTAAATGAAGAGCTATCCAGGTTAATGCTAGTAAATTATGGCATGCAACAAGGTTCAGTTCTAGGACCCCTGCTTTTTACAATATACATGCTTCCCTTAGGAAATATTAGATGGCATGGAATTAGTTTACATTGTTATGCTGATGATACCCAGCTATATATCTCATCTAAACCAGGCGATACACTCAATTAACCTGGATAACTGAGTGTGTTAAAGAAATAAAAGTCTGGATGACTCATAACTTTCTACTATTAAATTCTGATAAAATTTTATTTCTGCTCATCGGCCCAAAAACCAGTAAACAGAAGCTCCAGCATCTCAACCTGCATTTAGAAGGATGTTCTGTAACCACTAGTTCAACAGTAAAAGATCTGGGAGGTATTTTAGAGCAACTTGTCTTTTAAAAATCACATCAACCAAGTTACAAAAACAGCTTCTTCCACCTTAGAAATATTTCTAAGCTAAGAAACATGTTGTCTATATCTGATGCAGAGAAGCTCGTCCATGCGTTCATGACCTCCAGACTGGACTACTGTAATGCATTACTAGGTGGATGTCCTGCATCATTGATAAACAAGCTTCAGTTAGTTCAGAATGCAGCAGTCAGAGTTCTTACAAGGTCGAGAAAATATCACCATATAACCCCAATCTTGTCGTTTCTACACTGGCTTCCTGTTTAGATTCAAATCCACTACAAACTACTACTACTTACTTATAAAGCACTGAATCTCCACGTATCTCTCCAGGCTTCTAACATGCTACAATCCGTCACGCTCCCTGAGATCTCAAAACTCTGGACTTCTAGTAGTAGAATAGCAAAGTCCACTAAAGGTGGTAGAACATTCTCACATTTAGCTCCTAAACTCTGGAACAGTCTTCCTGACGGTGTTCGGGGCTCAGACACACTCTCCCAGTTTAAGTGTAGATTAAAGACGTATCTTTTTAGTGAGTTCTACACATAACACACATCACATCATAACCTTGTGCTCCAGAACATCTGATCACATCACATTATCAACTTGTGCTGTTAATATCATGAACAGCAGCTACGTTAATTCCTCTCCACTGCTTCTCTTTCTCTCCCCATCCCGAGGCTTCCTGAGGTTCCTCCAGCTCCAGTCAACCTCACGAAGATTGTGGACCTTTAAAGAAGTAGATGCCCGCAAACATCCTGAACCATCTAGAGACGTACCAGTGCCTATTGGATCCACTTCATGTAGAGTATGAACACTGGACCTCCTGGAGTGTTTAAAGGCTCTGGCATGGAGAAGCTGGTGTTGGATCTGTGATGATCGAAAATGTTGAGTTATTTTATGAGTTGCTCAGTAGCTCCTGGTTTTATAACCACAATGACTGTAAAAGACTGTAAAAAGATCATCACTCATAATCACACACTCCAGTGCTCATGTTAGTTCTCACTCTCCAGTGTTCTGTAGTGTTTAAAGACTATAATCACACTCTTGATGTCACAAAGAACAGACTAGAAGATAATAAGCCTTTAAGATAAAACTTTATTTGTGGGAAATTTCCAAAAAGTGGTGTAGAACAAAACAAAGAAGAGTAAATAAAACTCCATTTATTTTTCTTCTATACTTTATATAAAAACAGTTTTATCAGTGTTTTTGTAAGAAATATTATATAATACATCATATACGCATTATATAGACATCCAGGTGTGAGTAAGTGTGTGT
>NC_060912.1:11676157-11731157 GCF_014805685.1 Silurus meridionalis | reverse complement strand
TCACTTTACACTCAGGATTCTCCAGTAGAGCAGAGACGCTTCACTCCTGAGTCTTCTAGTTTATTCAGACAGATCCAGTGTATTGACAGTCAGATGCAGTTCTCTCAGACTGGAGGTTTCTGAGTTGAGCACTGAGGTCAGAGCTTCTACAGAGCTTCTCTTTGTAATTTTACTGCATCTGATACTGAAGGAAATAAAAGATAATGAACAGAAATGCAGAAGATCAAACAAGTTCTCAAAGCTTCACTGCAGCGTCTCACTTTCAGCATCACACATCAGTTGAACACAATGATTAAATGGTGGAATAATAATAAGAATTGACAGTCGGAGATGTTCAGATTTGGCTTGGCGAGAGTTTCAGCTGAGGAACATCATCACACACGTTGTATAAACATGGAGGATGAGATCCGGGAATCCAAATGGGAAAGTAAGAGAGTCTGATCTAAAAGGTTTCTAAGAGGAGAAAGGAAAAAGTCTAAAGAGTCCTGCAGAGTTCGATTCATCTGAACAGCTCAGACCTTTGATTTGTTCTCAACACTGGAACAGTAGAACAATTTCATTCAGCTTCACTTACATTGCTTTTCTGGATGCTGCAATCACAGGCATCACTCTCACAAGAATCCCATCTCTGATCTTCTCTGGAGTGATGTATTTATTCAGGTCAAATTCCTCCAGATCCTGTGCTGATGTCAGTAACACAAACGCCAGAGCAGACCACTGAGAAGGAGAAAGTTCACTTTGTGCTCCAGATTTTAGATACTGCAGGATTTCCTCCACTAGAGAATCATCACCCAGTTCATTCAGACAGTGGAACAGATTGATGCATTTCTCTGTATTAATGTTTCCACTGATCTTCTCCTTGATGTACTGAACTGTTTTCTCTCTGTTCTGGGAGCTACTTCCTGTCTGTGTTACTAAGGAATGTAGAAGATTCTGATTGGACTTGAGTGAGAGACCCAGAAGAAAGCGGAGGAAAAGATCCAGATGTCCAGTCTGACTTTTTAAAGTCTGATCTACAGCACTCCTGTGTACAACTGAAAGTTTCCTATAGACCTGATTCTGTTTAAGAACTTTTGAAAGTTTCCTACCGTCCATAATATCACCATAATCACCATTATCATAATCACTATGATCATCATCCTGATTCTGTTTAAGAACATTTCTGTGTTTCTTCATGAAGGTCAGGTGCACATACAAAGCTGCGAGATGTTCCTGAATGCTCAGATGAACAAAGCAGTACACTTTACTCTGGTGAAGCCCAAACTCCTCTCTGAAGATCTGCGTACACACACCTGAATACACTGCTGCTTCTGTCACATCAATGCCACACTCTCTCAGGTCTTCCTCATAGAAGATCAGGTTTTGTGTCTTCAGCTGCTGGAAAGCCAGTTTCCCCAGTTTGAGAAGCATTTCTTCATCACTCTCCTGCTTCTGTAGGTACTTCTTTCTTATGATGTTGGTCTGAATGATGAGAAAGTGTGTGTACATTTGAGTCAGAGTCTTGGGGATCTCTCCACTCTCTGCTTCACCCAACATTCTCTCTAGAACAGCAGCTGAAATCCAGCAGAACACTGGGATGTGGCACATGATGTAGAGGCTTCTTAATGCCTTCAGGTGTGTGATGATCTTATTGGCCAGGTTCTGATCACTGATCCTCTTCCTGAAGTACTCCTCCTTCTGAGGGTCATTGAACCCTCGTACCTCTGTGACTCGATGGACACACTCAGAGGATTTGATCAGCTGCTGCTGGTCTGGAGGTGATCCAGATGAGAGCAGAGGGAAGCAGGTTCCCTTTGATCAGGTTTATCAGCAGCACATGCACTGGTGCTGATTCAGTTACATCACACACTCTCACTGTCTTCTGGAAATCCAGAGGAAAACGACACTCATCCAAACCATCAAAAATTAACAAAACCTTCTCCAACCTGGAAATGTCTATTTCTTTCATCTCCTTAAAAAACACATGAAGGAGCTCCACCAGACTCAGTTTCTGCTCCTTTATCAAATTCAGCTCTCTGAAAGGAAGTGGGAATATGAGGTGGACGTCCTGATTTGTTTTCCCTTCAGCCCAGTCCAGAACAAACTTCTGCACAGAGACTGTTTTTCCAATTCCAGCTACTCCCTTTGTCAGAACTCTCCTGATGGGTTCTTCATCTTGTTCAGATAAGGGTTTTGTCAGAACTCTCCTGATGTCCATGTCTTGTTCAGGTAGGGGTTTAAAGATGTCACTGCATTTGACTGGTGTGTCCTCAGTTGGGTTCCTCCTGGATGCTGCCTCGATCTGTTTCACCTCATGTTCTTTATTGACGTCTCCACTGTCTCCCTCTGTGATGTAGAGCTCTGTGTAGATCTCATTCAGGAGTGTTCGGTTTTCCTGCTTTAGCATCAATCCATTCAAACACTGAAACTTCTTCATCAGATTGAACTTGAACTTCTTCTGGAACTCATCTGCAGCAGTGGATTCTGGGTCGTGTCTGTGACAGGGTGAAGAAGGAAGACATGGTGAGACATGGGCTCCAATGATTAGAGTAGAAGTTCACATTTTTCCTGCTAGATAGATCTTTATGATGTTCTCACTGTGGATTTACTTTATTCTACTGGAGGTTTTCTATCATCTAATCACTCTGTAGTTACTAACAGCAGAGAGCTTTAGAATAGCAGTGTGTCAGTGTCACAGTCATGGTGTTGGTTTTGATCGTACCCTGTAGCTGTGATGATGTTCTTCACTCTTCTGTCTCCTGCCTTCTGTAGAACACTGGGAACAAAAACAACAAGTGTTAAAGATCTCAACGTTCCTCACTTTAATACTGGAGTCTAAACCTGAACACAAATTGTACTACAATAATTGTAGTGAGAGCAGGAACACTTGGAGAACACACTATTATAATGCATTACTAGGTGGATGTCCTCCATCATTAATAAACAAGCTACAGTTTGTCCCAATCTTCTCATCCCTACACTGGCTTCCTGTGAAGTTTCAAATCCACTACAAACTACTGCTACTTACCTACAAAACACTAAATGGTTTATCTCCATGTATATCCAGTCTCCTAACACGCTACAATCCGTCACGCTCCCTGAGATCTCAAAACTCTGGACTTCTAGTAGTTCCCAGAATAGCAAAGTCCACTAAAGGTGGTAGAACATTCTCACATTTAGCTCCTAAACTCTGGAATAGTCTTCCTGACAGTGTTCGGGGATCAGACACACTTTCAGTTTAAGTGCAGATTAAAGACATATGTTTTTAGTGAGTTCTACACATAACACACATCACATCATAACCTTGTGCTCCAGAACATCTGATCACATGCACATTATCAACTTGTACTGTTAATACCCCCCAAAAAAAAACCTTTCTACATATGATGTTTCTTCATCATTAAGTGTTTAAAGGCTCTGGCATGGAGAAGCTGGTGTTGGATCTGTGATGATCAAATGTTGCTCCTGGTTCCATAAAGTCAAGACTATAAGACTGTAGAAAGAACATCAGTCATAATCACACACTCCAGTGCTCATGTTAGAACTGTTAGTTCTCACTCTCCAGTGTTCTGTAGTGTTTAAAGACTATAATCACAATCTTGATGTCACCAAATGAGGATGAGGTTCTGCTTTTGAGTTTGGTTCCTCTCAAGGTTTCCCCCTCATAACATCTAAGGAAATTTTTCCTTCACCACAGTCACCATGATGCTCATCAGGGATCAACAAACATCGTTCACTATATTTATCAATTATGAAGGACCTCAGCTTTCCAAACAATGTACTCTTTTCTCTGTTGCGTTCAGGGAAACGCTTCTGCTACTTGAAAGCGAACACAGAGAGAATGAGGAGGAGCTTCTTCCCACAGGCCATTCGGAGTTTAAACCAGGAAACACCCAGAATCTAAAAACTGCCTCACTCTCTCCATCATCACACTTCTTCTCTCCACACCTCTTTTCGCACCACGACACTTTAAACTCTACCCGTACAGCACAGTGCACTTTATATTTTATACCACACCATACCGCACACGGACACTTTACACCTCACCATACACTTTACACCTCACCATACTGCACACAGACACTTTATGGACAATCACAAATCACCTTAAATTGTTTACTGTTTTACTGCCATTAGCATTTTTGCATCTTTTTCGCTCATATATATCTTTATATATTCTTATATGTTATATAGTTTTTATACTTTATTTATCTGCTTTCTTTTTCTTTGTTTTATTTTTCTCCCCATCCTATTCCCTCACGCCGGACCGTCATAAAAAGCATTTCACTGCATGACATACCCTGTATGTATGTGACAAATAAAATTTGATTTGATTTACATTTTTGTTCCATAATTGTTCATTTCTGTAAAGCTGCTTTGAGACAAAATCCATTGTGAAAATCTCAATAGAAATAAACTTTAACTCCAACATTGTGCACCTGGAGAATTAAATGTGCTCCTGTTTAAATTAGTCACTTTTTCCTCATTTTCTATTCTTCCTACACAAACCTCCAAAAGTATTGGAACAGGAAGTCCAGTTCTTTGGGTTTTTGCTCAACACGGAAATCATTTGGATTTGAGAGTAAAAGATGAAACTGATTTAATAGATCTGAATTCCAGCTTTAATAATAATAATAATAATAATAATAATAATAATAATAATAATAATAATGTTAAATTTATATCGCGCCTTTCCCAAGCTCAAGGATGCTTTACAGGGTACAATATTTCAATATTTCAAGACAGATGAAATATAATGAACATACATAAATATAAACATATTCGTCGGACATTTGCCCAGGACGAAGGAACACATGCAGCTGCATGAGTTAATAACAGAGACAACACAGACACAAAAACATACAGGACAAGAGATAAAACACTACATAGTACATACTTTAGTCATTAACTGTGACTTTAACTATGAGAATTATGGGATGTTACCTGTGTACAGGTGAGGAGATTTCAGTTCTGAAGTTGCGAGGAGGATCCATAGACACATCACTCTTCATGGAGACACAGCTGGGTTGTGCTGAGTGTGATTTCTCTCTCTGTAGTTTACTGTAGAAAATTCTAGACCTGAGACAGAATTTCACTGTTTAAATTTGTAGATGAATTTGTATCATTAGGTATCACAATATTTCTGTTAATTTGTTACATTTATCTTGAAATAGTGCTGCATGATTAATTGTATCACAATCGTGATGTTTGTTTGTGCGATTGTATGACGGCAACATTGTGATTTATTGAAATAAAGTAATAAAGTCCATGTGTGGACACATACTTTCTGAGACCAGTTTGCAGATTTTCTGTCACAAAACAAAAAAACAGGAGCCTGACACTGAACTGGAAGCCAGAAACTGCTACCTCTGTTATATAGCGATATTTTAGCTTTAAGATCAACACTGAGCAGAGGAACTGTGTAAGATTCGCTAAACTAAAGTTTCTACATCACGTGGTCATGCGACGGTTCTACAGAACTTTCTTTTGTTTTTCATTCACTTTTACCTGCCGTGCAAAACTTAAAATATTTGTACAATTTGTCATATTATCATCATCATATCATAAATATTAACTGAAAGTATTGTAGAATCACTAAAAACAAAGTATCTATAATATAAATCTAAACAGCTGCTAATGACGGTGCAGTGCAGCCATTAACTGTGACTTTCACTAGGAGAATTATGGGATGTTACCTGTGTACAGGTGAGGGGTTTTCATTACTGAAGTTGCGAGGAGGATCCATAGACTCATCACTCTTCATGGTGGGTTGTGGTGAGTGTGATCTCTTTCTCTGTAGTTTACTGTTTAAAATGATAGAAATGGACATGAGACAAAATTTCACTGTTTCTAAGATTTGTAGACAAATTTATATAATCAGTTATAATCACAATATTTCTGTTTAAAATTCATTCTAATCTTTCTCACTTCTTACACACACTAGGAATAGTAGCATACAGAACACACATTGTGAACAGGGAACAAACACCCCTGCAGTATAGATCTTTCAAAATCCACAATCTTGTTTCATTTAACTTGAAATACAAAGAAATGCTGATAGTAGCAGATCTCCATAGTGCTGCTGATATACACATGCTACCATGACTGGAATACACTAAGAGCAGGGTCGCCGAACGGGGACTAAGCGTGAGCGGGTGCCGGTGGAAAGACGTGTTGGCCAGTGAGTGATCTCGGGCGGGTTCTAAGAGAGAAAGTTGGCGATCCGCAAGTGAGACGGGCGAACGCCGAAGAAAAGGTGTCCCAAAAAGGAGTGTGTGGGTGAGCCCTGGCGTGAATCCTGGAAAGGAAAGCATCAGGCTGGCACATGCTGCATGATTAAGTGTATCACAATTGTGCATGTGTGGTCTGGAACAGTTTGCAGATTTTCCAAAACAAAAAAACACCAGATAGTCTCAGTTTAGGCAGTGCACGTGTGGTGTGTGTGTTTGTGTGTGTGTGTGTGTGTGTGTGTGTGTGTGTGTGTGTGTGGTCACGTGACTTTCCAGTGTGAAGCGTGGAGACCAGGTGAAGGTGAATACCGAGCATATCAACACTGAACTGATGTCACACATTCGCGGTAATGTACATCTTTCCTCGTACTCACACCAGGACACACACACACACACACACACACACACACACAGTAACACATATCTTTCCTCCACACCAACGCATAACCTGCATACACACCGTCAGCTCTGCCCAGTATCTCTCTCTCCTTCCTCCTCTCTCTCTCAGTCAGCTCCTTCCAGTATCTCTCCTCTCTCTCTCTCTCCCTCTCTTTCCCTCTCTCTCTCTCTCTCTCTCTCTCTTCCCAGTATCTCTCCCTCTCTTTACCTCTCTCTCTCTCTCTCTCTCTCTCTCTCTCTCTCTCTGTTACCTCTTCCCAGTATCTCTCTCTCTCTCTCTCTGTCAGCTCTTCCCAGTATCTCTCTCTTCCTTCCTCCTCTCTCTCTCTCAGTCAGCTCCTTCCAGTATCTCTCCTCTCTCTCTCTCTCTCTCTTCTCTCTCTCTCTCTCTTCTCTCTCCTCTTCCCAGTATCTCTCTCTTCCTTCCTCCTCTCTCTCTCTCTCTCTCTCTCTCTCTGTTACCTCTTCCCAGTATCTCTCTCTCTCTCTCTTCTCTCTCTCTCTCAGCTCTTCCCAGTATCTCTCTTTCCCCTTCCTCCTCTCTCTCTCAGTCAGCTCTTCCCAGTATCTCTCTCTCTCTCTCTCTCTCTCTCAGTCAGCTCTTCACAGTATCTCTCCTCTCTCTCTCTCTCTCTCTCTCTGTCAGCTCTTCCCAGTATCTCTCTCTCTCTCTCTCTCTCTCTCTCTCTCTCTCTCTCTCTCTCTCTCTCTCTCTCTCTCAGCTCTTCCCAGTATCTCAGTGGAGAGAATGACGTTTTTACACAAACTTAATGATGTTATTTTAAACTGCAGCACTGCAGAGTTTTTAGTTTTGGGAGGGGATTTTAACTGTACAGCAGAAAATATAGACAGGAATCATGCAGAACCTCATACGCCTTCTCGTAAGCGTCTGTGGGAGATGGTGAAGACCCACGATCTCTGTGACATATGGAGAAATTTCAATAAAAAACAGAGGCAGTACACGTGGGCTCACTCCATCGACAACACTCTCTCCCTGGCGAGATTAGATCGATTTTATGGTTTTAAGCATCAACTGACTTATTTTACAAAGTGTTTTATTTTTCCAGTAGGCATCTCAGATCATTGTATGGTTTAGTGCACCATCGCTAAAAAGAATGTTAAACCTAGGAGTGCCTACTGGCATTTTAACACTGCACTTTTAGAAGATGCTAATTTTAGTCTTTTACTTTTTTATGGAATTGTTTTAAACATGAAAAGGCAGCTTTTGACTCCCTACAGCAATGGTGGGATGTAATCAAGGCACAAATTAAGATTTTCTGTCAACAGTACACTCTCAATGTCACAAGAGACATTGCCAGATCTCTAAAAGCTCTGGAGATAGAGACTGTGGAACTCCAACGTTTGGAGGCCACAGGAAATCAAGGGCATATTGAAGCCCTCAAATGCAAAAAAGCCAAAATGAATGACCTGTTAGGTACTGCAGTGCAGGGGGTGCTGGTCCGGTCACACTTTAAAAGCGTCACTGAGATGGATGCTCCTTCTAAGTTCTTCTTCAGTTTAGAGCAAAAGAATGGACAGAAAAGGTTTATGCATGCTGTGCGGACGGAATCAGGGGATCTCGTATCAGAGCCTTCTGAAATTTGCCAGCAGACAGTCAGCTTCTATTCTAACCTGTATAGCAGCGAGAGGTCAGGGAGAGCTTCCTTAAAGATCTGCCTAAGCTCACAGAGTCAGTGGCCAGAGAGTTGGACAGGGAGCTGTCACTCTCTGAGCTTCAGGAGGCTCTCCAAGGCATGAAGAATGGGCGGGCGCCAGGAATAAATGGTCTCCCCGTCGAGTTCTTCAAGGCATTCTGGGAAGTAATAGGGCAGGATGTGCTGGAGGTTCTGAGGGAGAGTGTAAGAGGTGGTCAGCTCCCGTCAAGCTGCAGGAGGGCAGTTTTGACCCTGCTGCCAAAAAAGGGAGACCTGACCCAGCTGAAGAACTGGCGCCCGGTGTCGCTACTGTGCACTGACTGCAAGCTGCTGTCGAAAGCATTAGCATCGAGACTGACGAAGGTGATGGAGCAGATCATTCACCATGACCAGACGTACTGTGTGCCTGGCAGGTCGATATTTGATAACGTTTACTTAATTCGTGACATTTTGGACGTCTCCAGGCTATTGGGCGTGAGGACTGGTCTGATTTTCCTAGATCAGGAAAAGGCTTTTGACCGGGTTGAGCATGAATACTTGTGGAAGGTGCTGGAAAGCTTTGGGTTCAACCTCGGTTTCATAGCCATGATCAAGGTGTTGTACAGTGAAATTGAGAGTGTACTGAAGGTAAATGGTGGTTTATGTGCTCCTTTTAGAGTGTACAGAGGGATCAGGCAGGGCTGTTCACTGTCAGGAATGCTGTACACTCTTGCAATCGAACCTCTTTTAATCAACCTAAGGAGTTCTCTTTCTGGTTTTAATATTTCACGTGCCAATGCTTCACTTTACCTGTCGGCATATGCGGATGACGTGACAGTAATGGTGGGAACCCAGTCTGATGTGGATGTTTTGACTGATGTTTTAGGAAGGTTTGAATTTTTATCATCAGCAAAAGTGAACTGGGGAAAAAGTGAAGCAGTTTTAGTTGGGGAGTGGGGAGGTGGGGAGCCGACACTCCCAGGAGGTTTGGTGTTGAAAAAAGGAGTTTTTAAACAAAAACTGGGAAGGCACTGTAGAGCACATCAAGGGCAGATTGAGCAGGTGGAAGCGGCTGGTTCCAAAGATGTCCTACAGGGGGCGGACGCTGGTGATGAACAACCTGGCAGCGTCGTCTCTGTGGCACAAGCTGGCGTGTGTGGCTCCACCACCAAACCTGTTAGCAAACATCCAGGCCCTGCTTGTTGACTTCTTCTGGGATGGTCTGCACTGGATTCCGCAGAGCGTCCTCCATCTGCCCAAGGAGGAAGGGGGGCAAGGACTGGTCCATCTCGCCAGCAGGACGGCGGCCTTTCGCCTCCAGTTTATCCAGAGACTCTTAGCCGGGCCCAGGAAACTGGTATGGAGCACAGCAGCCAATGGACTTTTGCACATGGCAGGAGGACTGGGGCTGGACAGCACTTTGTTTTTAACGGACATGGGCACACTGAATGTGACTGGGTTAAAAGTCTTTTACCGTGGACTTTTAAAAATATGGACTTTCTTTAAGAGAAGGATAAAGGGCTGCGGAACACTACACTGGCTGCTGGAGGAGCCCCTAGTCAATGGGAGTCGGCTGGACATCTCCGGTGCGACCACCCCCACACTGTCCAGGGCCATGATCGCCTCGGGGATCGTCACACTCCGGGAGCTGGTGAACATTGCGGGGACAGACCAGAGGAGGAACCCTTTCCCCAGCTGGACATCGCTCCAGACCTCGACGGATGTGGTGGCCCCCTCCTGGAGTGCAGGGGTGAAGGGGAGATGAACTTCGGGACAGTGACGGGGAAGCTGCTCTACAGGGCCTGTGTTAAAGTTTTAAACAAGAAGAAACTGAGTGGGAGGGTGGACACCCAGTGGAGGAATTTTTTTGGTTTTAACAATGATATTAAGCCAGAGTGGAGGGCACTGTACAAACCACCATTACCTAAAAAAGCTGCCGACCTCCAGTGGAGGATTTTACACTGCATTATCTCTGTGAACTCTTTTATTTCTGTTTTAAACCCCAATGTTTTACAAGACTGTCCATTCTGTTCACAGAGAGAAACTGTTTTTCATGCTTTTACTCAATGCTCCAGGTTGCATTCTTTTGAGTTTTTAAAATGTATTTTTATTTCCTTGAATGTGACTTTTACTCTTTAGTGTTTTATTCTGGGTTTTAAGTACAGCAGAAGAAACAGGTTTATGTGTCAGTTGATTAATTTTATTTTTGGTCAAGCTAAAATGGCAATATACCTGAGCAGAAAGAACAAAATAGTTTAAAACACTGACTGTGATGCCATTCGAATCTTCTCCAGACTGACAAAATCCAGGATTGTTGTTAATTTTAACTTTTACAAGAGTATGGGGGATCTGAAGATGTTTGAGGCTGTGTGGTGTTGTGAAGAAGCTCTTTGTTTTTTGAAAGAAAGGGATTTGTACTTTGCACCAGAGCTCAGCTAAACGTTTACATCAACCCCTATTTTTTTAAACTGTCATTGTCTTGTTTTATTAATGTCTATTAAATGTTATATATTTATTTATTTATTATATTTGACTATTTATCTTCTTATTTAACTTCTATGTCCTAGTACCTGATACCATCCAGGACATAACGTGACTTGTGCTGAGTCTTATGTTAAATAAAGGAGTGTAAAAGTCAAAAGGTCCCTCCTCTCTCTCTCTCTCTCTCTCTCTCTTCCTCTCTCTCTCTCTTCCTCTCTCTCTCTGTCAGCTCTTCCCAGTATCTCTCTCTCTCTCTCTCTCTCTCTCTCTCTCTGTCAGCTCTTCCCAGTATCTCTCTCTCTCCCTTCCTCTCTCTCTCTCCTCTCTCTCTCTCTCTGTCAGCTCTTCCCAGTATCTCTCTCTCTCCCTTCCTCCCTCCCTCCCTCCTCTCTCTCTCTCTCTCTCTCTCTCTCTCTCTCTCTCTCTCTCTCCCTTCCTCTCGCTCGCTCTCTCTCTCTCTCTCTCTCTTCAGGCTCTGTTATATTCTGTGTAACAGGTCAGTTTGTAGCATTTGGAACCCTGGATGAGATTCCTATTGTAACCCCACATTGCTCCTCTCCCACACCACACACATCATCAGCAATCTTCCATAAACACACACACAAACACATTTAATAATAATGACTGCACAACTGCCTGAATTTAAGTGTGTATACACGTCCTGTATCTTATACAGATAAACAGGTAAATATTGGAAATGGGCAGCGGCAGGACGTTCCCTGTTTGTTTGGACAAAATGTTTCAAATGTTATTTTTGTGAGAATTTTTTTTTATTTATTGTTTTATTTCATTCAGCTGTAACTGTAGCTGTAAATGTTTACACTAATGCAAATGCTATTTCATTTTGTAAATTTTATTTTTTATTTTGAAAGTCTTAGTTTTATGTAGTTTTACAAAAACATATTTCAGCATTATCACTAATCTGTGTGCAATTTCCTGATAACTAATCAAGTGTACTCATGCCACCATTTATTATATCACAATCACAATATTGACCATAATTATCACATGACATTTTCCCCAAATTGTGCAGCTCGAACTTGAAACACAATAAAACGCCTGTAGTACATTACTGCTCAACATTTTCAAACTGTGGAGAATTGATCTTGTGAAGCCTGTATGGAGACACGTCTCATATAATGGCTTTAATTATTGCCTCATGCCGACTCTTTATAAAAATGAAACTCGCAGTCAAACAGTAAACACACCATTTTTACTTACAATCAACAAAATCTGGTATTTTTCCCAAAAGTATTTTTTAACTTTAGAAATATCTGATTATTCAGATCTACTGACATGGTTTTGGGAAGTGGTATCAAAATAAATATGATAATTAAAAATAAACTAATTCATTAATAATAGTAATATTAATCATTTTCTTTTCTGGTTCTGAATAAAGTGTCTTTGAAGGTCAAAGAGAACCATTTGAAATTTGGTACACTGATTATGGAAGGTCTACAGAACATTCTGTTCACTGAGTCAGAGTGCTTGGACCCAAAAATGCTGCTTGCAGCTTTAATTATTATTATTATTATTATTAGTAGTAGTAGTAGATATTGTTTCCTGTTGGTTTTTGTTGCTTATATTAGCATTTTAATCTGTTAGAGTATCTGTGAGAGTGAAAGGGAAAGTTTATAGGACTGTGGTGAGACCTGAGATGTTGTATGGATTAGAGACAGTGGCATTGAGTACTATAGACCATGATCTCCTCCTAGATCGGTTACAAAATTACATCGGCATTCAGGGACAGGCATTAAGCTGGTTTAAATCCTACCTGTCCGATCGTTACCATTTCGTAGATTTAAATGGAGAGCTATCCAGGCTAATGCAAGTAAATTATGGCGTGCCACACGGTTCAGTTCTAGGATCCCTGCTCTTCACAATATACATGTTTCTGTTAGGAAATATTATTAGAAGGCATGGAATTAGCTTCCACTGTTATGCTGATGATACTCAGCTATATATCTCATCTAAACCAGGCGATACAGCTCAATTAACCCGGATAACTGAGTGTGTTAAGGAACTAAGAGATTGGATGACCCATAACTTTCTACTTTTAAATTCCGATAAGACTGAGATTTTGCTCATCGCCCAAAACTGGTATACAGAAGCTCCAGCATCTCAACCTGCATTTAGACAGATGTTGTGTAACCACTAGTTCAACGGTAAAAGACCTGGGTGTTATTTTAGACAGCGACTTGTCTTTTAAAAATCACATCAATCAAGTTACAAAAACAGCCTTCTTTCACCTTAGAAATATTTTTAAGTTAAGAAACATGTTGTCTATATCCGATGCAGAGAAGCTCGTCCATGCTCATGACCTCCAGAATAGACTACTGTAATGCGTTACTAGGTGGATGTCCTGCGTCATTAATAAACAAGCTTCAGTTAGTCCAGAATGCAGCAGCCAGAGTTCTTACAAGGTCAAAAAAATATGATCACATAACCCCGATCTTATCGTCCCTACATTGGCTTCCGGTTAAGTTTTGAATAGACTACAAACTATTACTTCTCACTTATAAAGCACTAAATGGTTTGGCTCCCATGTATCTATCCAGTCTTTTAACACGCTACAATCCGCCACGCCCCTGAGATCTCAAAACTCTGGGCTTCTAGTAGTTCCTAGAATAGCAAAGTCCACTAAAGGTGGTAGAGCATTTTCACATTTAGCTCCTAAACTCTGGAATAGTCTTCCTGACGGTGTTCGGGGCTCAGACACACTCACCCAGTTTAAGTGTAGATTAAAACATATCTTTTAGCAAAGCCTACACATAACACACATCACATCATAACCTTGTGCTCCAGAACATCTGATCACATGCACATTATCAACTTGTGCTGTTAATATCATGAACAGCAGCTACGCTAATTCCTCTCCACTGCTTCTCTTTCTCTCCCCATCCCGAGACATCCTGAGGTTTGGCCAGCTCCAGTCACCTCCCACCTCGTGATGATTACGGACCTTGAAGAAGTAGATGCCGAACTCACAAACATACCGAACCATCTAGAGACGTACCAGTGCCATTTGGATCCCGCTACATGTGTGGAGTTTGACATTGGACCTCCTGGAGTGTTTAAAGGCTCTGGCATGGAGAAGCTGATGCTGGATCTGTGGTGATCACAAATGCTGAGCTTATAAAACTCGGAGCTACTAACCATATAGACTGTTTAAGACTGCAGAAAGAACATCACTTATAATCTTATACTCCAGTACTCATGTTAGTTCTCACTCTCCAGTGTTCTGTATTGTTGAAAGATTTATGATCACACTCTTGATGTCACCCAGATGAGGATGGGTTCCCCTTTTGAGTCTGGTTCCTCTCAAGGTTTCTTCCTCATAACATCTAAGGGAGTTTTTCCTTGCCACAGTCGCCACGGCTGCACATCAGGGACAAATTCACACCATTCACCTTCACTGTTGATTTGTGTAAAGCTGCTTTGAGACAATGTCTGTTTTGAAAAGCGCTATACAAATAAACCTGACTTGACTTGACTTGAGTAAAAGACAGGAGGTGGAGCTGGAGGTAGCAATGCTGAAGATGTTGAGATGTTTGTTTTGAGTGATGACGATTGACAGGATTAGAAATGAGTTTATTAGAGGGACAGCACATGTAGGACGTTTTGGAGACAAGGTGAGGGAGGTGAGATTGAGATGGTTTGGACATGTGCAGAGGAGGAACATGGGGTATATCAGTAGGAGAATGCTGAGGATGGAGACACCAGGAAGGAGGAAAAGAGGAAGACCAAGGAGGAGGTTTATGGATGTGGTGAGGGAAGACATGCAGGTAGTTGATGTAAAGAGGCAGATGTAGAGGACAGAGGGGTATAGAGACGGATGATCCACTGTGGAGACCCCCAATGGGAGAAGCCAAAAAAAAGAAGATTTTAGACATTATCTGTAATTATACAATGACCCCATCGTAACTTAAAAATATGGTAAATTGAGTTTACCCAGGAGTCTTATAGAATGGTGATCACTATAAGTTAGTAAACAGTAATCTGTTCAGTTAATTGATTTCAGTACATAATTTAGCAAAACAGAGCAATAGACACTACTGTAATGTACTGTAAACTTTACAGTATATATGTTTGTGGCAGCAGGTGCATGCATGAGCGCCGGGTCACGAGTGGAGGACGGAGGGTGCTGTGTGCTCTGTTTCAGTGTCAGGCAGCGCCAATCAAAAGGAGAGAGACAAGAGTTAAAACTGGGCTTTAAAACACCACAAATACAGAAAAAAGATGCCCCTTTACTCTGACCCAAGGCAGGAGATGCGTTTATCCTGGCAGCTCCCAACAGATTGTAAACATATGTTCTAAACAGCTGCTAATGACGGTGCAGTGCAGCCATTAACTGTGACTTTAACTATGAGAATTATGGGATGTTACCTGGGTCCAGGTGAGGGGTTTTCAGTACTGAAGTTGCGAGGAGGATCCATAGACTCATCACTCTTCATGGAGACACAGCTGGGTTGTGGTGAGTGTGATCTCTCTCTCTTTCGTTTACTGTAGAAAATTATAGAAGTGGATATAAGACTGTTTCTAAGATTTGTAGACAAATTTATATAATCAGGTATAATCACAATATTTCTGTTTATAATTCATTATAATCTTTATCACTTCTTACACACTAGGAATAGTAGCATACAGAACACAGATTGTGAACAGGGAACAAACACCCCTGCAGTATAGTTCCTTCAAAATTTGCAATATTACCCGCAATTTACGTGCAATACTACCTTAAAACATGACTTAAAAAGCGTACTTTAGTTTTTTCCTATTTGTATTATTACATTGTACTGTATATATACTGGTATTGTAGTATATGTATATTATTTTTTAGATATTTGCATTTATTTTTATTTCTTTGTTGTTATTATTATTATTATTATTATTATTATTTATTTTTATTTCTGTTTTTATTTTTTGTATATTCTTCTTTTTTTATATATATTTGCATCTATTTCTATTTCTTTGTCTTGCTGCTGTAACATAGAAATTTCCCCACTGTGGGACGAATAAAGGTTTATCTTATCTTATCTTATCTTATCTTATCTTATCTTATCTTATCTTAAAATACACAATCTTGTTTCATTTAACTTGAAATACAACGAAATGCTGATAGTAGCAGATCTCCATAGTGCTGTTTATATACACATGCTACCATGCCTGGAATACACTAAGAGCAGGAACAAACAGGTCTTCACAAAGAGACAATGGAAACATGGAGTATAAATACAAAAACTAATCAAAAGGCAAAATAAACAGTTGTGGGACATTATCACATCAACCACTTTTTTAAGTGACTGCTAAAGTTTTATTCTTAACATAAATATTAGTTATTATTTCAATAGAAACTCCATATTACAGATATGAACAGTTCATTAGTAAAATACTAGAACATGGCAGGTTACCCGTCTTTTGAGGGTGAGGTCACTTGATCTGTCCCCTGATCAGGAATCTCCATTTTTCAATGCTCGTGTAGACACAGAGTCCTGAAGACGCAGATCTCTTCTGCTGGAACTAATCACATTCCTATAAACACAAAAACAACATGCAGTTAAAACTGGGGGGAAAATCTTCCTCTAAAGTCTCATTAGAGGTGAAATCCACAGACACAGACGCCTCATTGGCCTCTTTGGTCCTTTGCTGTGATACACCAATGCTGCTGCAATCTTGGTTCAGGTGAAAGTTCTCTGTACACAAATACACCTAAACAACATATATAACAACACAACAATAACAGAGTCATAATAACACTAAACCTACAAAAGATTACAGATTACTGATGATTAATAGAAATGATAGTCTTTAATGTTGTATTATTATTATTATTATTATTATTATTATTATTATTATTATTAGGTCACGTGATGAAGAAAACAGGAGAAAAAGTCTGTCCTGAAGGAATCTATCGTGCTGTGATAAAGGATCCAGTGGATCCCGCATTCCGCACTGAATTCGGAAAGCTCATGTCTTCATGAACATGTCTCTGCTCCACACTTCCTGTATCTCCTCCGCTTAGAAAGCCATGATCTGCTCCTGTTTACGGGAAATCATCCTGAGCCATGACAACAACTCCAGGATCAGCTTGGAACAACCAAACAATCCCGGTGTTCTCATGTCAGATCCTCCTCAATAAACTCAGAACATCATCAAATCCAACTGAGGAATTTGGGCAGAAACTGTTGTCTTCCATTTCGGCTGCTGTGGCGCAGTTTCCCTGCGGTCTTTCCACAAACTCCATTACAGAGAAAACACAAACGCATTATTCCGATAGAAAGTCGTTTCTAGGAAAAACTCACCCACTTTTCTTCAGCACTGCTTGTTGTTGGACATGAATCTCACCGCTTCTGGCTGCTGGTGAAGATCTTTGTGTTTTTATAACCGCTCCTCAAAATGGAGTCGAGACTGAGAAACACTTTCACTTTCGGAAAACTGAATCGACTCTTTGAACCGACACTTTGAGCCGACTCTTTGACTAGTTGGAAACGGAAACCAATTTTCATCGCACTCCAAGTCCAGTTCACTTTAATAAATAAATATATATAACAATAATCACCAATAAAGACAGCAGATTAAAACAAGTATATGTTTCCATTGTATATAAAATAACTGTCACTCAATGTTTTTTTATTATAATATATTATTAAAATAAACTAAACCTTATTCGTCAGCACTATTTAAAGATGGATTATTATTCTGCGATTTATTATTGTGATTGTTTTCTGTAAACTCTTTGTTCTGTATTATTCAACAAATATGAGCAATAAATCAGACAAGTACAACCAACACAATATAAGATTAAACATCAAATCTTCTTTTCTGTAGATCAGGACTGTATGTTATGATGAAATGAGGGAATGAATAAATTGATATTAATGACATTTTTATTTAATAAATACAATCACAGTAAATTGTTTACTGTAAGCAGGTATTAATTGGAGGTCGACTGATGGTGGATTTTATCGATAACGATCGCTAAGCTGAATCATACCTGCCGATAATCGATTGATCAACCGATAGTTTATAAAATAAATACTGAATTAAAAAAATGGTACTGAAATTCATTACAAAAATAAAAAAATGAAAAAATCGTTAAAATGTGCTAAATTAAATGATGAATGAAAAAAGAAAAACTTTATTGAAGAGTTTCGATTTGTGGAGATTTTTACTGTAAATTCACTACATTTCAAAGTCAAATATTTTTACTATATTTAGTGAAATCAGTCCTTTTTATGAATGAGGATAAAAACGTAACTGCTGAAACACGCAGCGATTCACCAATCAGGATCGAGCGCACGCTCTGTTTTACACGTGATCTGATCACCAACATACAGTTCAGCATCAGTTCAACATCAAGCAGAACATTTAGAGAGGAATAAATGATGAAGAAACTCCAGACTCAAACTCACCACAACACACGTGACCTCATTTACACGTTTTTACTGAAGTAGTAGAAAATAAGGTTTTGTGTTCATGATTATTGTAACAGAAATCAATCAGTGTTTGAGTCATTAATATCTTTCTATTAATAGATCAGTGTGCTGAGAGTCACATTCGAGTCTTTACACAGAAACTGAGATGATTAAGTGAAGAATCTTATATATGAACATTATAGTTATAATAAATCACTATTTTGGATACTGAAGTACATTTGAAGGCAAAATCTTTTGTACTTTTATTTAAGTGAAGGTTTAAACGGACACTTTTACTGAAGTCACATTTTACTGTGTGGATCGACTTTAACTCGACTACATGACTGGAGCTGAAAATGGAAAGAGTGAGACAACACATGGATACACATCACGTCAGCACTCCGAGGTGAAAACGCCTTCACGTTTCCACACTGACGAGGAGAATCGGTTCGCGGAAAAGAGTCGACTCCCAAGTCGAGTCGGCTTGGCTCTCACCGCTATGAAAGCCAAGCCGTGGCACGCATGGGCGTAAATCCCATCCGAGGGAATTCAATTACAAATGATTCTTATTTACAGTGTCCCTGTTTATTACTCTGTTATATTTCAACTCATTTTACTGTGGAGTTTTGGAGAAAAGTGAAGGCAAATTCACTCCAAGCATCACTGCATTTTCAATCATGTTCCATATTCAAACACTCATAAAACCTTTTTTTTTTATAGGTTTGCTCAAAAAATTCTTATTTATGGTGTCCCTGTCTATTATTCTGCAACATTTCAAGTAATTTTACTGTACAGTTTTTGAGAAAAGGTAAAGGCAAATTCATTCTAAATCTCATTGCATTTTCAATCATGTTCCATTATCAAACACTTATAAAACATTTTTATAGGTTTGCTTAATATTTTTAATAATTCATATTTAGAGTCTCCCTGTCTATTATAGTCTTAAATTTCCAGTGATTTTACTGTAGAGTTTTTGAGAAAAGTGAAGGCAAAATCACTCCAAACCTCATGTTCCACATTCACACTAAAGACAGAAACAGACTGAGACAGAGACAATCTAAATAAAAATTATGTGAAAGATTGAGAAAACCTATAAAGAGACTTTTAAAGGAAAATGTTTTATGAGTGTTTGAATGTGGAACAAGATTGAAAATGCACTGTCTTTTTTATAACGGAAACGCCTTTCTCAAGCGTCTTTACATGTATTTTGACCCCTCCCACCACCCGTACCGTATTGCACGATTAGACGCGCAACACTAAACAAAGTGCGGCTGCTAAACCGCAGTCTGCTTTCCCAGTTCATCTCACCTTCTCCACACACACACGAGTCAGGTGTGCGGTTCATCTCACCTTCTCTACACACACACGAGTCAGGTGTGAGGTTCATCTCACCTTCTCTACACACACGAGTCAGGTGTGCGGTTCATCTCACCTTCTCTACACACACACACGAGTCAGGTGTGAGGTTCATCTCACCTTCTCTACACACACGAGTCAGGTGTGCGGTTCATCTCACCTTCTCTACACACACACGAGTCAGTTGTGCGGTTCATCTCACCTTCTCTACACACACACGAGTCAGGTGTGCGGTTCATCTCACCTACTCAACACACACGAGTCAGGTGTGAGGTTCATCTCACCTTCTCTACACACACGAGTCAGGTGTGCGGTTCATCTCACCTTCTCTACACACACACACGAGTCAGGTGTGAGGTTCATCTCACCTTCTCTACACACACGAGTCAGGTGTGCGGTTCATCTCACCTTCTCTACACACACACGAGTCAGGTGTGCGGTTCATCTCAACTTCACTACACACACGAGTCAGGTGTGCGGTTCATCTCACCTTCTCTACACACACGAGTCAGGTGTGCGGTTCATCTCACCTTCTCTACACACACACGAGTCAGTTGTGCGGTTCATCTCACCTTCTCTACACACACACACGAGTCAGGTGTGCGGTTCATCTCAACTTCACTACACACAACGAGTCAGGTGTGCGGTTCATCTCACCTACTCTACACAGACGAGTCAGGTGTGCGGTTCATCTCACCTTCTCTACACACGAGTCAGGTGTGCGGTTCATCTCACCTTCTCTACACACGAGTCAGGTGTGCGGTTCATCTCACCTGCTCTACACACACACGAGTCAGGTGTGTGTTCATCTCACCTACACACACACGAGTCAGGTGTGTGTTCATCTCACCTTCACTACACACACGAGTCAGGTGTGCGGTTCATCTTACCTTCACTACACACACACACGAGTCAGGTGTGCGGTTCATCTCACCTTCTCTACACACACACGAGTCAGGTGTGCGGTTCATCTCACCTTCTCTACACACACGAGTCAGGTGTGTTCATCTCACCTTCTACACACACAGAGTCAGGTGTGGTTCATCTCACCTACTCACACACACGAGTCAGGTGTGCGGTTCATCTCACCTCTCTACACACACGAGTCAGGTGTGCGGTTCATCTCACCTACTCTACACACACGAGTCAGGTGTGCGGTTCATCTCACCTTCTCTACACACACGAGTCAGGTGTGGTTCATCTCACCTCTCACACACACGAGTCAGGTGTGCGGTTCATCTCACCTTCTCTACACACACGAGTCAGGTGTGCGGTTCATCTCACCTTCACTACACACACACGAGTCAGGTGTGCGGTTCATCTCACCTCTCACACACACGAGTCAGGTGTGCGGTTCATCTCACCTTCTACACACACACGAGTCAGGTGTGCGGTTCATCTCACCTTCTCTACACACACACGAGTCAGGTGTGTTCATCTCACCTTCTCTACACACGAGTCAGGTGCGGTTCATCTCACCTACTCAACACACACGAGTCAGGTGTGCGGTTCATCTCACCTTCACTACACACACGAGTCAGGTGTGCGGTTCATCTCACCTACTCTACACACACGAGTCAGGTGTGCGGTTCATCTCACCTTCTCTACACACACACGAGTCAGGTGTGCGGTTCATCTCACCTTCACTACACACACACGAGTCAGGTGTGCGGTTCATCTCACCTACTCAACACACACACGAGTCAGGTGTGCGGTTCATCTCAACTTCACTACACACACGAGTCAGGTGTGCGGTTCATCTCAACTTCACTACACACACGAGTCAGGTGTGTGTTCATCTCACCTTCTACACACACGAGTCAGGTGTGCGGTTCATCTCACCTTCTCTACACACACGAGTCAGGTGTGCGGTTCATCTCACCTTCTCTACACACACGAGTCAGGTGTGCGGTTCATCTCACCTTCTCTACACACACGAGTCAGGTGTGTGTCTGCGGCTCAATTAATGTTCAACTCCATTAACTAGTGTATTTTATTCACTTTAAATAAAGCGATTCTCTTTAATGTAGATGATTTAGACTCATTCATAAATTAGTTGCAGTAAAAATGCTGATTACGGATGTAATTTTTCATGAATCTGCTTTATTAGTGATTAAAATATCACTTATCTAGTGAATGTTAGCTTGTTTACAGTAGCTTGTAGCATAGTGCACTGACACTAACACACCAAAGCCGTTTCTCATGTAGTGTTTTATGTGGGATGAATTGGTATAATGTTAATTTAACATTAACACACAATGAGCATGTTGTTTATCTGTGCATTTACTAAATGAGCACTGTGCTACATCTGAACTGACCACACTGTAATTTTATAATCAATTTCTATTCTGTTCTTAAGTGTCTTCATTAATTTTAAATAAAATTTTAAACCTTTTTTTTAATTCCTTGTTTTGCTTTGTCATTGAACCTGAGAAAAACTTTGAAAATAACCATAATGACGTCATAAAGTCTCCATGCTACAATAATAACGATAAAAGCAGTGTTTCACTGTGGGGACAGTGTCTTTATAAGTACAATTTGAGTATTATTTGTGTCTCCTTCAAAAATTACTGATGAGAAATTTTATATTTATTTTATATTTATTGCCCCCACTGTTAAATGAAATTTACGCCGAGTGACGTGACGCGCCTGCGCTCTCGGAGGAACGTGTTCACGTGAGCCTGCTTTTTATTGTGACAGGAATCATCTCAGTAGTTCCTCACGTGCTCCACTGTTCCCTTTACACCAAGTGCCCTAGATAGGGTGCACTCTCTCAGCTGACCGGCGCGTGACGTGCACATGCGCACTTCACTTCCTGTTAACGGTGTGTGTGTGTGTGTGTGTGTGTGTGTGTGTGTGTGTGTGTGTACGGGTTTTCAGCTTCATGCAGTGATGAGTTAACGGTAAGTGTGTGTGTGTGTTTTCATGTTCGACCTGTAGATTTCCATGTACATTAGTTAAAAGTGTGACTGTCACAGCTGTGAACTTTTATCACCCTGAAAGATCTTCAAGCTGGTCAAAGTCAACAAGGTGTGTTTCAGAGACAGATTGTCTGAGTGTGTGTGTGTGTGTGTGTGTGTGTGTGTGTGTTTTGCAGTCTTTTCAGGACTCAGGAACTTCAGAAGTCAGCAGATCACGTCAGGACACATCGAGTCGTTCCTCTACACGCTGCTCTGAGGAATTTCTGAAAGATGCCGTCCAACAAGAGTGTGTCTGATGCCTCCATCACTCAGTTTGTCAACTGCAGGATCCTCAGAGACCATCATCTGGAGAGGTATATATACACACACACACACACACACAATAGAATGATCATGTGAGTGGTCTTTTCATGATTGTGTGTGTGTGTGTGTGTGTGTGTGTGTGTGTGGAGAGAGGACCTGTGGGTGCGTGATGGAAAGATCTTGAACCCGGAGAAGCTGTTCTTTGAAGAGCAGGGTTTTGCAGACCGAAAAGTCGACTGTGGGAATAAAATCATCGCCCCCGGATTCATCGACGTGCAGATCAACGGTAACACACACACACACACACACACACACACACACACACACACACATCCTGATTCATTGTGACGCGTTGTGACGTGACGTTACTCTGTCTTCTGCTCGACTTTGGTAGGTGGATACGGCATTGACTTCTCGCAGGCCACTGATGACATCACAGGGGGCGTGGCTCTGGTGGCCAAGAGGATTCTGGAACATGGCGTCACGTCCTTCTGCCCCACACTGGTGACGTCTCCCCCTGATATTTATCACCAGGTCAGGCTCGGTGCTCGCTCTGCTCTTACACACACTTACACCTTATACACCTGGACTTTAACCTGTGTGTGTGTGTGTGTGTAGGTGATTCCTCAGGTAAAGGTGAAGGATGGGGGAGCAGATGGAGCTGGAGTGCTTGGTGAGTGTAAATATTATAGGTTTCTCTCTCATTATTGTTGATGTGTGCTGTTCTGTGGGGCTGTAAGAGAAAACGCTGCCCCCTGCTGGTATCGTCATTATTTGAGGTACCAATAAACATCCTGCACCTTTTAATTGGTGTAGACGTGGAGGATCATAATGGAACAAAATTTACCTCAGACATTCAGTGCTTTATACATCATCTCTCTCTCTCAGGTCTTCATCTCGAGGGTCCATTTATCAGTGAGGAGAAAAAAGGCGCTCACCCTCCTCGCTTTCTTCGCTCTTTTTCCAAAGGGGGCGTGGCCGACCTGCTTGAGACCTACGGGCAGCTGGAGAACGTTGCCATGGTTACGTTGGCACCAGAGCTCCCTAGTAGCGGCCCGGCGATCTGTGAGCTGGCACGAAGGGGCATCACGGTGTCACTGGGTAAACACACACACACACACACACACACACACACACACACACACACACACACTGTGGAATGTTTTATTGTGATTGGTTTTGTGTTGATCAGGTCACTCCATGGCTGATCTCGCTCAGGCTGAGGAGGCCGTCCTGAACGGAGCGTCATTCATCACACACCTGTTCAATGCCATGCTACCTGTGAGGAACACACACACACACACACACACACCATTTTTCAAGGTTATACTGACTAACAGATGGTAGTAGTCTTTAAAATATACCACACGTGTGTGTGTGTGTGTGTGTGTGTGTGTGTGTGTGTGTGTGTGTGTGTGTGTGTGTACAGTTCCATCACAGAGACCCGGGCATTGTGGGACTGCTGACGAGTGACCGTGTGCCTGCAGGTCGCACTGTGTATTACGGTATGATTGCTGACGGCATACACACACACCCCGCTGCACTGAGGATCGCACACAGAGCTCACCCTGCAGGTACACACACACACACACACACACACACACACACACACACACACAGTTATATACAGCCCACCATTACTCTGTGTGTGTGTCTGTGTGTGTCTGTGTGTGTGTGTGTGTGTGTGTGTGTGTGTGTGTTACAGGGTTGGTTTTGGTGACTGATGCAGTTACAGCGATGGGGCTTCCTGCAGGCAGACACACACTGGGGCAGCAAGAAATCCACATACAGGGACTACATGCTTACGTAGCAGGTCACATACACACACACACACACACACACACACACACACTACAAACAGGCCACGCCTCTCCTCATAAAAACGATGCACAGGCCACGCCCCTTTAACGAGAGGTTTATTTGTGCAGGAACTAAGACGCTGAGCGGCAGCATCGCCACCATGGACATGTGTGTGAGACATTTTAAACAGGCCTCCGGTACGTGTGTGTGTTTTAAATAATCCCATAATCAAATCATAGGAGAAATTCCTGATATGTTATATATGTCCGTGTGTGTGTGTGTGTGTGTGTGTGTGTGCAGGATGTACAGTGGAGGCAGCGTTGGACGCTGCGTCTCTGCATGCAGCTCAGCTGCTGGGGATCAGCCACAGGAAGGGGACACTAAAGTACGGTGCAGATGCAGGTAAGTGTGTGTGTGTGTGTGTGTGTGTTTTATATTATTATACACACACACTCACTATAATCATGAGTGTAAATGACACTGTGTGCAGATTTGGTCCTACTGGACGACGCGCTGACAGTCTGGGAGACCTACATCGCAGGAGAACTGGTCTGGAGGAAGTGACCTCATCATGAAACTGCTCTCTGATTGGACGGATTTGGCGTTTGAATGGCAGTAAAGCACAGAGTCTCCACACGCACATGTACAGTCATTTCCCTTTCACCTGGGACTTCTGTAGGACATGAAGATGTTCCAGTTTCTACATTTCACACTATAAATATATCACATGTATAATATTATGTAGCAGTGAACTTCCTCTACACACAGTGAGAAGGAGCCGAGTGTGTGTGTGTGTGTGTTTAATAAACTACTTTTCATACACATGATGGATGTGTTTCAATTCCAAAAAAACATGGGGTGAAGTATAAAAGAAACACACCGTCTGTGAAATCATCACGTTTATTATCACGTCATTTTCAGAATAAATTCACGTTCGTTTCAGGAGGACACGGGGAATTCTTCAGTCACTGCTCCACTCCGATTGGTCCTCTTGGGGTTATGAGGTCACAAGACAAGGAGATCTGATTTGGTCTGTTTGTTCACTCGTGGTCCTTCTTGGTCTTTAATGAAGCTCTGAAGGAGGAATTCTGATTGGTGCTGGAAAAATTATTTCAGGATTTGAGGAACCTGATTGGTCCTTTTGTAGAGGAGGAGGGTGAGGATGTTCAACCCAAAAAGGTGGAAATGAAAACACTGGTGTCTAGATTCAGTGTAGCATGCCACCATCGATCTGGAAAATACAGGACCTGGCACACACACACACACAGGGCTCTTTATTGACCTTCAGCAATAATGCAGATGAAATATGTTGCTGGGCTTTTCTTTGAGAGTGAGAAAGAGAGTGTGTGTGTGTGTGTGTGTGTGTGTGTGTGTGTGTGTGTGTGTGTGTGTGTGTGTGTGTGTGTGTGTGTGTGTGTGTGTGTGAGTGAGTGTGTGTGTGTGTGAGTGAGTGAGTGAGTGTGTGTGTGTGTGTGTGTTCGTTCACCTCTCCCGGCCTAATGGTACACTCCAGGGGTGTGTTGTGTTCCTCTAGGTTTGGGTATGAGTGTGTGACCCAGGACAGGGTGGTGTGATTTGGGTGGAACTCTGGGGCCTGATCAGGAGGATACAGGAACCAACGCCACACACACACACACACACACACACACACACACACACACACACAGTGTTACAGCTAAGTCCAGATTCCATATGTCTATTGAAAACACACACACACACACACACACACACACACACACCTTTCTGCCGTAGATGACCTCGGAGTATCCTGGACCGTGCCAGTGGAAGGGAACACCTGTACCTGGACCTGAACCAGATACAGCAAAAGAGAACATGTGTGTCTTTCATCTCTGTGTGTGTGTGTGTGTGTGTGTGTGTGTGTGTGTGTGTGTGTGTATATACCTGCGATGCCGAAGCTGTAGGCAGGGCTGGTGTGTGGCAGGCTGTATGGTGGTGAGTTGTACTCCTCAAACAGAGAATGCCACTCGGTGAAGTTATTATCACCAAAGAAGTAGAGAGTATCTGCAACACACACACACACACACGCAATCAATATCAAATAAGGACATGGAACACGTCAGCTGAAGGTAGAGCATGTTCATTTAGGGGTGTGTGTGTGTGTGTGTGTGTGTGTGTGTGTGTGTGTGTGTGTGTGTGTGAAAAACACTAACCGCTGCCCAAGGTGTCTTCAGACTGAGGACTCAACAGCAACGTCACAAACTCTTCAAACCGCACGTCCACTACACACACACACACACACACACACACATTCAGAACACACTGTGTTTGTGCTATAGTTGTGTGTAAAACTGAGTGTGTGTTTGTGTGTATGTACCTTTCCTGTAGGAGTGTGTGTTGGCTGTGCTCAGGCGGACTGTTTTGTCCTGGTACTCCTTTAGCAGACTTTGCTTGGAACACAGGAACCGGAATTTCTACAAATCAGACCAATCAGAAGGCATGACGCCAAAATCAGACCAATCAGAGAACATGACAACAAAATCAGCCAATCAGAGACATGATGCCAAAATCAGACCAATCAGAGAACATGACAACAAAATCAGCCAATCAGAGCACATGACGCCAAAATCAGACCAATCAGAGAACATGATGCCAAAATCAGACCAATCAGAGAACATGACAACAAAATCAGACCAATCAGAGAACATGATGCCAAAATCAGACCAATCAGAGAACATGACGCCAAAATCAGACCAATCAGAGAACATGACGCCAAAATCAGACCAATCAGAGAACATGACGACAAAATCAGCCAATCAGAGGACATGACGCCAAAATCAGACCAATCAGAGGACATGACGCCAAAATCAGCCAATCAGAGGACATGTTAATAGAAAACATATCCGAGGGCAGGTTGCAGGTGCAAGCAAAATATACCAAATAAGAGTGTGTGTGTGTGTGTGTGAACATGAACTCACTGTGTTGTCTGTTAGTCCTCTGAGTATCACAGGCTTCGAGTAGGCATATCTGTCAACACACACACACACACCTTACTTAGTAACCTGATAGTGACAGACGGACAGGTGTGTGTGTGTGTGTGTCTCACTCTTGTAGAAACTGTCTGTGTGTGATTGTTGCAGCGTCTCTGACGTCAATGTTGCAGCTTCCTTCATCAGCAAGACTGGAGTCCAGCTCCTACACACACACACACACACACACACAGTGGGAATGAGTTATTGCTATGGAAACCTATTTGAATGAATTGGTTTATTCTAGTGCCCAGAGTCTAGATGTGTGTGTGTGTGTGTGTGTGTGTGTGTTTACCAGCCGCCGTTGTTCTGTTCAAAACACACAGTTAAATCCAGGAAGTGAAACAGGAGGAAGATTAAAACTTTATTCCACACAGTGAACTCCATGTGTTTCAGTTTAACACACACACATCACACACTGTTCAAAGGCTGCTGACGACACTTCCGGTCCCAAGTCGTGTCCCAAATCTAACACAGCTCTATAAAGTGCACTAGTATTTGTGCTTCATGGCTGTATTTCATGAAGGGCTCCTACAAAGTAATCCGGACCCAATTTAAAGCAACACACTTCCGGGTTTGACAATTTTATTGACCATTCAGGAGCGGCCACACTGCGCTTTAAGTACATTATAAACTTTAAAAATATATATTTTTGTTATTAAATTATTACATATATATTTTTATATATATTTTGTTTATTTTATGTGTTGCGTATTTTAACAATTTCATTCTATTTATAATTATATATATTCATATATATATGTATATATTTGTATATATTTGTTGTCTATTTAATAATATTTGTGTGTGTGTGTGTGTGTGTGTGTGTGTGTGTGTGTGTGTGTGTGTGTGTGTAAAATAGAAGGTTAGGAACTAATCCTGCGACCACCGAAAACTACGACACATAAAACCGACGGACAGCAAAATCCGCCCGTATTCATGCTGACGTCACTTCTTATTTATTTGCGTCGTCGTGCGATTTTTCGTGTTTTTTTCACACGTTTGTTTATTTTTAATTAATTTGGGAAATATTTCATGTTTATTCTTTCTTTTTTCCGTTTTTCCTTTTACATGTATTTTAATAAAAAAAAAAAAAAGGATACACTTCCGCTAAGGGTCATGGTTGCTTATGGTAACAGCGACAGTTCCATCGGTTGATTCGTTATAGGCATGAGAGTATTGGCCAATCAGAGCTCTATGGGCGGGGTTTGTAGGAATGCGGGTGTGGTGAATAAGTTTCAGTTTAGCGGACGTTCATGCCGGTGCTCCAACATGGCGGAGCTTCAGGAGAGAAATGTCAGAGCTAAAGTCAAATAACAGCAGAACTCAGGAACACACACATCTTCTCCCAGTCCCCTCCCAGTACAACAATAAAGGTCAGTGTGTGTGTGTGTGTGTGTGTGTGTGTGTGTGTGTGTGTGTGTGTGTGTGAGAGAGAGAGAGAGATCTCAGAAGGATAGAACGTTGTGGTGATAATAACGATCATATGGTGGTATTGTTGATGGTGGTAGTGATAGAGGAGAGGGGGTGGTGATAGTGGTAGTGGTGGTGGTGATGGAGGAGATGGAGCTGACGGTGGTCTATAATGGTAGTGGTGATGGAGATGATTGTAGTGGTGGTGGTGGTGGTGATGGTAATGATAATGGTGGTAGTGATGGACGAGGTGATGGTGGTTTATATTGGTGGTGGTGATCGAGATTATTGTAGTGGTGATGGTGGTGGTGGTTATGATGCTGTAGTAGTGGTGGCGATGATGGAGGAGGTGGTGGTTATGATGATGATGGTGGTGGTGGTGATTGGTGGAGGTGGTGGCGCTGGTTATAGCGATAATTGTGGTGGTGTTGAAGGATGTGTTGATTGTTATAATGATTGAGGAGGTGGTGATTGTGTGTGTGTGTGTGTGTGTGTGTGTGTGTGTGTGTGTGTGTGTGTGTGTGTGTGATCAGTTCAGGTGTAGAAGGCGTGATGGTGGGGTATGACCCAGGCAGTAACACCCTCTCCCCTGAGGATGCGGCTCTGGCCGGGTCGTTAGCAGGCCTCGTGACCCGCGCCATCATCAGCCCACTGGACGTGCTAAAGATCCGCTTCCAGGTAACATCATGCCTGCACTGAAGTTCAATCAGCTGGGGATATAATAATATTAATAATAGTAATGTGTGTGTGTGTGTGTGTGTGTGTGTGTGTGTGTAGCTGCAGGTGGAGCGTGTTTCGTCCTCCAGGCCTCAGGGAAAGTACAGCAGCATAATGCAGGCATGGCGTTGCATTCTGGTAGAAGAGGGAATCTCAGCGTTCTGGAAAGGTCACGTCGCCGCTCAGATGCTCTCTGTCTGTTACGGAGCCGTGCAGGTGAACAAAACACACAACAGGAAGTGAAGTGGTGTGAGCATGTGCAACCCTGATCCACTGACCCCCTGACCTAACCACCCTGATCCACTGACTTCCTGACCTAACCCCCCTGATCCACTGACCCAGCCCTACTCAACACCTTTGGGATGAAATGGAACTCCTTACCTTTTCCAACATCACAGTCTGGTCTTACTAATGCTCTTGTATGATCACTAACCCCCACAGCCACGTCTCCAAAGTCTAGTGGAATGACTTTGCAGAAGACCTCCAGTCTGGACTGAGATGTTTAATAAGAACCTCTGGATGTGATGGTCACTGTTCTGGATGTCTTCCTTTGTGTTAATCTTTTTGTTGTGTGTGTGTGTGTGTGTGTGTGTGTGTGTGTGTGTGTATTTGTGTGTATATGTGTGTGAGATAGTTTGCCAGTTTCCAGTCGCTCACTGAGCTCGTCCATAATAGCACGTCCTATAGCAGCCAAGCAGCCGGCGTTCACTTCCTGTGTGGAGGAATGGCCGCATGTTCTGCTACCGTGGCCTGCCAGCCGCTCGACACACTCCGCACACGCTTTGCTGCTCAGGGAGAACCCAAGGTACCACACACACACACACACACTCTCTCTCTCTCTCTCTCTCTCTCTCTCTCTCTCTCTCTTTGACACACACACTCTAATGACCACCAGTACTACCTGAAAGCTGCAGTGACATCATGGTCGTGTTCTCCCCCGTGAGCAGGTTTACAGGAACCTCCGTCATGCGGTGAGCACCATGTACATCCAGGAGGGGGCGCTCACCTTCTACAGAGGCCTCACTCCAACAGTGGTGGCTGTGTTCCCCTACGCTGGTCTCCAGTTCTTTAGCTACAACATCCTCAAGAAGCTGATGGAGCGTGATGGAAGGACGTCTAAAGGTCAGTGAGCTACGGTTGATGGAGCCTTGTTTTATATAGTGAAAGGGGTGGAGCTACGATGTATTTTGTGACAGGGGTGGAGCTTATTTCAATAATGACAGGAGGTGGAGCTATGCTTTATGCAGTGATAGGGTGGAGCGTTCACGTTTCATTACTGTTACATAATATTTACATTATATAGAAACCAATGTAGAACTGGTCTCAGTTTTGTAATAGAAGAACATAACTCTCAGACGGCAGCTAATCAGCCAATGAGAAAGCTGTATTTTGCCTGAAGAGAATTGAAAGTGAAAGAGGCGTGTCCTGCTCCTCACAGGTGGACTGCAGACCCTCGTGAGTGGCAGCGTGGCGGGAGTCATCAGTAAAACCCTGACCTACCCCTTCGACCTTTTTAAAAAGAGACTGCAGGTCAGCGGGTTTGAGGAGGCCAGGCAGCACTTTGGAGAGGTGAGAGACTTAAAGACTCCTCCAGCCACCTGCATGGGTTATTTACACCGAGAAGATACTGTACACCATTTAGAGATGTTCAACTCAATCATGCTAATGCAGCTAGCAGGAAATCTGAGCTAGTGTTAGCTAACACTTTATTAAAAAAAAGTGGAAGCTATCAGAGATGCAGAGTTTCTGATGTGATGTTATTCATTTCCTGGGCAGGTCCGGACGTACCGCGGGTTGGTGGACTGCATGGTGCGCATCGCTCAAGAGGAAGGACTCGCCGCCTTCTTCAAAGGTCTCTCTCCCAGCCTGATCAAGGCAGCCATGTCCACCGGTCTCACCTTCTTCTGGTACGAGTTCTTCACAAACACCATCTCCAGCCTGAGGAAAAGGTGCTGAACAGTCAAGAAGAAAACCTGGATTCTCCTGCTAAAAGTTGATCAGAACGTGCATGTAGGAACTGTTCATTTTAACGGATGTATTGTAATTTTTTAATCGTTTGGTTTTGAGATCAGGATGCTAGCAAAAAAAAAAAAATTGGTCAGATTGTTGCTAGGAGAACTCTAGCAATTTAGCAAACTGGTTACCAGGAAAGTATGGAAGAATTACGCAAAATGACACAAAAACTACACAAATACATCCGCAACATCAACATTTACCTCAGATATCTTGATAAATCTGTAAAAAAAAAAAAAGGATACATTGAAGATCGGCCGACGTTCCTACACACCTAGATGTGTAGAGTTAATATGGAGGAGTGGGCGGGGCTTAATTGTTGACTGTTTTTGCACTGTATAGGAGGGTCAGGGAGCTTGTTTACTCTATACGCACACATACAAATATACAGTACCTCATAGTTTTATATCTGTTTTTAAAATCAACCCTGAAACACTTCTGACGTTTGTATTTAAACGCGATCAGCTGGTATCTTCTCTCTACGCTAACGAGTGCCTACAGGTTTTATATTTATTTCAGCCGAAACGGTGTGAGCGGCTTCTAGCTTGTTTTAGTTTATCCGTTTATTATACGGTCAAAAGTTTGTGGACACCTGACCTGCTTCTTTTTGAAGATCCCATTCCACATTTAGTCTCCATTTGCTCTTAGACCAACCTCCAATCTTCTGAGATGTTCCTCTAGATTTTATGGAGATTTCATTCAGCTACAAAGGTGTTGGTAAAGTCCGGACTGATGGGGGTGAGGTGAGGAGGCCTGGAGTTTATCCCAAAAGGATGTCTTCCACACACTTCCAATCTTCATGGAGCTGGGCTTTGTGCTGGATCAGGTTTTGGGTCTTCTAGATAAAGTCAATTGGACATTTAATGCTACTAGATTTGTATTCCTCTGTGTTTGTGTGGAATGTTTGGAGAGGAACCACAAATGGCTGGAAAAGTCAGGTGTCCCAATACTTATGGCGTATAGTATATAATGAAAGCGTGTGTTTTGTTTGGTCAGATCAACTCCATGATACGTTTGTGGAAATCCTGCATTACTCATGCGCTGATTTGGGGTTTTTATTGCTGTAAATGCATTTTTGTTCAGTCAACATTTTAAACTCGCAATGCAATTTTTTACAAAGACGAGCAAATTTGTAAAAAAACGTTCAAGTTCAGTCATCTACGTTTGAAACACAATGTTACAATGAACACGTTGGTTGTGTTCTGATGTTAGTGTTTATATGACGATCATAAATCATTTCACTGCATGAATATTATTACGTGAGATATTTTATCTTAAGATTTATTTAATTTTTTAAAAGGTTGTTCTTATTGGTCAGCACTTAAACGCTAACTGTGGGATTTTAGATTCATTTCTAGGTCGTGCCATTGTTCTGGTTTCTCCTACACTGCTGACGCTCATCATGTTGTTAGCTATCTAGCTACCCTCATAGGAATAAATAATCTAATAGGAATAAAATCAGTGCTGCATGTCACATGACATACGTCACATGGTAACAACTGTGTACCATTTCCTGAATGTATCTCTCACTACTTCTGTTTTTTTTTTAAACCTTTTGCATGTTACGTATTAGATTGTGTGTGAGGGTTGGTGCCTTAAAGTATTTACTTAATGTTTTTTTATTACACAATAAATCCAGTGTACTTCATGGTTTTTTCATGGATTCATTTAAAGTTCTCCATAGATCTTTTTAATGGCTTTGTTTTCTGTGTGCCTCTTCGTTATCTAGCTAGAAAGAAAGAGGCTTTGAATTGTCTCACATACGCTACACCATGCACAGAGGGGTAAGGGCCTTGCTCGAAGGGCCCAACTGCAGTACAGTGCCAGTAACCCCGAAACCTTTCAATTGGTCACCTGGAGGCTGTGCCACTGAGCCAACTTCCAAGTTTCCACATACCCCAGTTTATCAGGGTCAGAGCACAGTCTTGTTTAAAGACCAAACAGTGGCAGATTGACAGTGCTGGGGTTTAAACCCAGACCTTCCAATTTATTACCCAGAGCCTTATTTTTGTAACCACTGAGCTTCCACTTCCAGCGTGTTGGGGTCAGAGTGCAGGGTCAGCCATGGTACAGCACCCCTGGAGCAGAGAAGATTAAGTGCCTTGCCCAAGGGCCCAAAACTGGCAGCTTGATGGTACTGCCACTTGAACCCTCCAACCTTTTAATAAGTAACCCGTAATCAGAAGTCTCATTTTCCCTCAAGTTACTTCAGCAAACTGTGTTCAATCTGTATCATTTCATTTCTTAGGAAGTAAGTGTTTAATGTGAACACAGCTGTACGATTTCTACTCTAATTACCACAACTCTCAGAGTATCAGACCTACAGTAAATACATGACCCACAAGCAAAGCTACAGTTATTATAAATAATCTAGCCATTTTTGCCCAGAACGTGTTTAGCGTTTTTGCGTTCTGGTTACGGCGATGAGAGCTTTGTACAGCAGCCTCATGTTCTGATGAAAAAATGAAAAGTTTTCCAGCCAGCATTCCCTGAAAAAGTGGACAACTGGTGCATCTTATCAGACACTGAGATAAAACTGTTACACTGTTGATTAGTTTGTTGGGGAGGGGTTTCCAGCTAAAGAATGTATTCATAAATATTAAGCCACTGTGGGATTATTAAACAGTTATTTTACAATCAAACCAAACATGAATAAAGTTAAAAAATAAAACAAAATGCCAAAGATAGCAGTGAAATCAGCAAACTACATAACCGCCAACACAAACCCACCTTTCCACCTCTGATATTCAGTAGATGGTTAAATCCAGATTTTTAAATAGAAATATTTTGTATTTGACTCCTGTGGCTACACCACCTAGTGGAGTACTCAGGTAAGGCGAGATGACGTCATTACAACATGGCCGCTGTTGCTGTTTGTTGGTAATTCGTCTTTATTCGAAAAGTTACGGTTTGGAACACGGCATTAAAGACGGAACGGAAGTAGGGAGCAGGATTAGGGCACAAGCGCGCGGATTGGGACACAGCCCCAAATCAGTCATCCGAGTAAAGAGGAAGTAAAACGTCGGAGTTCAGAGACGATGAAGATGAAGATTACTGATGGGTAAGTTTAGTGTGTGTGTGTGTGTTAGTTAGTTAGTTAGTTAGTTAGTTAGTTAAACAAACAGCCTGCACAGTTACACTATGTGTGAACAGTTTGCAGTGTAATCATCTGTGTGTAAGGAGAAACTTTGTTGGCTCGGATTTTAGTTACATTGGGATGGCGAGGTTTTGACTCTTCTTTTGATGGTTCCTTTTACAAGGGGAATTGTGCATATACTGTACTGTAAACATAACAACAATTAAGAATGACTTGTGATAAATGTTTTATTTACTACTTTAAATTAATAATACAATAATAAAATAGTTTTTCAAACATTTTTATGTAATTTTATTACTACAAACTCTGTATAAAATTCCCATTCAGTTTTAATTCCACGCTTCACCAGTAGAAGCATGACAAGTTACCACTGACATCACAGTGCACCTTCTCCATCAAGAGTATAGAACGGCCAGAACGCTGACATCATGCAACCTGTCACTCAGCAGTGGTCTTTCAGCATGCATTCAGATCACGCAAACCTACCGAACAGCAGCTACCAGAAGACAACAAGAATCACCTCAAATACGATCAATTCTATACCCAGTAAAGTTTGTGTTCTGAACCCTGTACCGTGTTTTTACTGATGCGCTGGGGCAAATACAATCCCCTGATCAGCGCACACCAGATAGTGAAACTCCTTATATGGTCCTTCGAGCTAGAGAGGAAAACTTCTTAAAAGTGTGTGTGTGTGTGTGTGTGTGTGTGTGTGTGTGTGTGTCCCGGTTCTTAGACACTGAGCACCATGGAGGACTCGTCCAAAGAGGAATACAAGATCCAGTCCTTCGACCCGGAGACACAGAAACTGCTTAGAACAGCTCTTAAAGGTTTGTGCTGCAGACCTTCGTGACTTGTGTGGACTTCTGTAATGGAGCCGCTTCTCCAGTCACAGCAGTATTATCCAGATGTTTCTTGTGTATTATTGTGTGTCAGATCCAGGGTCGGTGGATTTGGAGATGGTGTGTAACATCATCGTGGACCAGTCTTTGAAGGATCAGGTGTTCAGCAAAGAGGCCGGACGCATGTCTTTCACCATCATCCAGGTAAACGTGAATGAAAAGTGGTATTGGCTAAAACAGACCAGGATTTGTGTAGGTAGGAGTTATTTTGTAATCTTGTCGACGTCCTCTGCAGACGGAGGCGAAGCAGAACAGCAGCAGCGTGTTCCGGCGTCACCTCCTGAACCGACTGCAGCAGGAGTTCAAGAGTCGAGAGGAGACGAGGATGAGGTCCACTCAGGAGTGGGTGTGCTACGTCTCCTTTATCTGCAACATCTTCGACTACCTCAAGGTGGCGTTCTGTAGCACTGCGGAAGATCTTTACTAAACCAAGTCACGTGTGCTTCATGCTAACTGCGCGGGTTTGTTGTGTGTAGGTGAACGACATGCCGATGATGGCTCTGGTTCACCCGGTCTACGACTGCCTGATGAGACTCGCCCAGCCGGACGCTCTTAAAAACGAAGAGGAGGTCTGTTTACCCACAATCCTCTGCTTCACCATGTCATGACGTTAGCATGATGGGTTTGATGATGATGTTTTCTGAACCAGGTGGACTGCCTGGTGCTGCAGCTGCATCGTATCGGTGATCAGCTGGAGAAGGTGAACACCGAGCGCATGGACGAGCTCTTCTTCCTGTTGCGTGACGGCTTCCTGCTGCAGCCCGGCCTTAGCTCGCTCTCTCGACTCCTCCTGCTCGAGATCCTCGAGTTCCGCGCCGGAGACTGGAGCCTCAGCGACACGGCACAAAATTACTACTACAGTGAGGTGCACGACTGATTCCTGACTTGCACCTCGGCCAATCAGAAGCGAGAAGCAGACATTAGACTGTTTCTCCAGACCGTTCAGAACTGTGTGTTACAATCAGACAGGAAGTGAACAAGTGCCTTTACGAGACCTTTAACCCTTGGGTCCATTACTCTGAGTGTTAGGGATTGATGATTGAGGTGTGTGTGTGTGTGTGTGTGTGTGTGTGTGTGTGATGAATTCATGGAGAACAACACAATCATGTAGCTGTGAGTAAAACTTATCTTAAAGCACAAGGATTCACCATGATTTCAATTCCACACTTCCTACGACTTGTCTCTTGACTTGAACTTTGGATTTGATTGGAGTAGAAGTCGAGTGCCTTTGATTTGACATGAACGTGACTTTTGAGACTTTTGATGTGTCTTTGCTTAAACTAGCAATCTTTTGTACTTATTTGAGTAGCAGCCGTACGACTTCAAACTTGACTTTGCACTCGATTTGAGTAGTATTCCAGGCAATTTGACTCTATCGGGGGAGACACTGAGACACTTTGACTTTGACTATGAGCTTGACATGGACGTGAATTTTGAGTAATAGTTTAGGACTTGATGATTCGAGTAATAGACGTTGGACTTGATGTGCCTCTGATTTGAGTTGCAGCCTTAGAATTTATGAACGATGATACCTTGTATCTTACATATATTGAAGGTGGTGACTCTGTGGTTAAGACTTTGGATTGGAAGGTCACGGCTCAGCTCAGTGCTCTGGATAAGTGACTTTAGTGACGTTGACGACAATGCTGGCGTATGTAGACCCTCGAGACTTTATTATTTAAACCTGGATCAGATCCTCCAGGATCCGGATCTCCAGCACGGTGCTAATGTAACGACCCAAACAGAACGACGCTGTGATGTTAAGGGGGAGGGGTTTAATCAACACGTTCTGATCTTACTGAGGTTTTTTTTGTGTGTTGGCTGATAAAAACTATACAGCGTTTATAATGACATTCAAAGGTTTTTTATGCAGGAAATACACACCAGCCTGAGTGCAGGACACATCTGGACCACATCACCTCAGGGTTTGGGTGAGATGATTAGCGAAAAGTTGTAAAGATTTGCCTTTAAACTCCAATAAAGAGCTACAATTTGAATGGAATTGTCTTTTTTTTTTTTGGTTTCTCAGAGACTATAAAATGCTGCATTTTTGAGTTGCACTTTCTTTATAATTTTGTCTACCATTAAGTCCATATCAGCATCACCATCACCTCATTCAGTGTTGCTCGTTTGACACACTGGGAATAATTTACCCAAACAACTCCCTGAATGACTTCTAAAGTATTTAAGTCAGGAGTCCTCAACTACCAGGAGGTGGATCGGTACTGGACGATGGATCATTTGGTAAAATACAAACTATTAGATTTAGATTTTATTGCCAGTTTATTGACCATTTGCTTTTGCAGGTGTTTTATAAAAAAATCTATTAAATTGCACCTGTGCTATTTTTCCTCATTTGATTCTGGATTATGGTGAGTTAGACCAAAGAAACGTTTTTGTTTATTTATTAATGGTTATAATACAAAAACACACATTACACTTGGCTCACGTTATAACATTCAGCAGGAATCAGGACGACGGAAAGATTACAGATGAAATCTCGTGAAGTCCAAATACTTTCGTGTAAAATTTTAACAATGTTTTTATGCTCCCGTGTCCAAGGCTGTGCTCCTGTCCTGCCCCGTCCTGTCCTGTCCCGTCCCGTAGCTACGTCCTGGTCACCACCAGCGGTAATGTGCGTACGCCCGGTTAGCTTCGGCCATCTTGTGCAAGTCGTGTTTGCGTTTAATGACGTTTCCCTCGTTGTTGAATGCGGCGAGGAGCTCCTGTGAGAGTTTCTCGTACATGTGTGTGCGCCGGTGCTTGTTGTCTTTGCACTCTGTGATCATCCACTTCATGGCCAGGAAACGCCGACGCTTATCTGTTAGAGGAACAGGAACCTGGGAGGTGGAGGAGGATGGAGTTAGAGCTTACAGCATTAATGATTCAAGTAACCCGAATAAACCGCATCAAATACTGGAAGTCCTGGAACGACTACGCCAGGTAAGTTCTCTAAGAGAATCATCTCCCAATGATGTCTCCAAGCTTCTTCCTGAACGACTCCTGAACATGTCTCCAAACTTCTCCCTGAACGACTCCTGAACATGTCTCAGAGCATCTCCTTGATAAGGTCACCCTAAGATCTCTAATCACCTCCCTGATATCTCTCAGTGGCTCTTCTGCTCAAAATGGAATCATAGGAATGTTCTCAGATTGCACCATCGCCTGTAAACACGTTACTGATCACTGTTCAAACTTCATCAGATGTTCTGGACTCACCTGGTAGTTCCTGCCTCCTTTCTGAATGCTGGCCAGGCCGATGATGGGTTTGCAGTTCTCGATGGCTTGGTGGAAGATGGCGTACGGGTTACACTCGATCTCCGCTTTCTCGGCTGTCGGACCTCGGTGGTATTTCTCCACCTGCCTCCTCTTGATCATCTCCAGTGTCTGAGGAGGAGAGATACATGAAAGAGGCTTGTGTTTGGGGGAAAAAAAAGAACCTTCTCCTGGTGCATTTTGAGGAGCGGAAACAGCTCGTACCTGCGTCATGATTCCTCGTGCCAAGACTTTGTTTCCGTCCTGCATGATCATGTTGACGAACTTGCTGTGGGACAAAAAGAAATGGTTTTAGCACATAAATCAGGAGTGAGACAGTGCTGTGAAGGTGAAGAGCAGATGATGACCTGATTATCGGATCATCAAACTGCGAGCTGGTGGCACCAGACTTGGCTGCTTTGATGGGTCTCAGGGTTTTCAGCTCCCGTTCCTCCTTCTGCTCAGGACTGAGCTCTGACTCGGGGATGGAGTAGACATCTTTACGCGGCTCGGGTTCCAGGTAGTATGGGTTATAACGAGTCCACCGGACCGGACACACCCTGAACAAAACACACACACAAACACACACCAGATTACTACAACACAAAACACTGCAGTGTGCAATAAACCAGAAATATCAATTAAATCCCAAACATCTAACAGTCCTGTAAATAATCCACTTTTCTCTTCCAGCATCAGATCCATTATTTTATCAGTCTTATGGAGGATCACGTGATGTTTGGATGAACTGCCAGGACGTCAGAGGTTATAACGCTTTTCCTACAATGTTCGTTTATAAATGATATTAAAGCGCTAATTATTATTAAATCATCCCCCAGAAGAATCTGCAGTCAACATGAAGCGGTCATGGAGCCGTGAAGGAGTGAGAATGTGGTGTTTACCTCGGAGTCCAGGAGGATAAAAGCTTCGCGATGGAGGCCGCCATGTTGGAAACTGTGACTCTGAAGGAACCCGCGTGAGGCGACCATCATACTGCCTGATCAAAACTCACACTCTCTCACACACACACACACACACACACACACACACAGTTATACTTTTCAACAGTGCGGAGTGTGTTAGAGAAGAGAAGAAAAGAGTGCAGGCAGGGTGGAGTGGGTGGAGAAGAGTGATAGCAGGAGTGATTTGTAATTGAAGAGTATCTGTGAGAGTGAAAGGGAAAGTTTATAGGACTGTGGTGAGACCTGAGATGTTGTATGGTTTAGAGACAGTGGCATTGAGTAAAAGACAGGAGGTGGAGCTGGAGGTAGCAGAGCTGAAGATGTTGAGATGTTCGTTGGGAGTGACGACGATGGACAGGATTAGAAATGAGTTTATTAGAGGGACAGCGCATGTAGGACGTTTTGGAGACAAGGTGAGGGAGGTGAGATTGAGATGGTTTGGATATGTGCAGAGGAGGGACATGGGGTATATCAGTAGAAGAATGCTGAGGATGGAGACACCAGGAAGAAGGAAAAGAGGAAGACCAAGAAGGAGGTTTATGGATGTGGTGAATGAAGACATGCAGGTAGTTGGTGTGAAAGAGGCAGATGTGGATGGATTTGCACTTCTGCCTCCACAGCAGAATTACAGTGACCACACATCCTGTTCTAGAGGAAGCCATGATTGTTTGGGTCTGTGCTTCACCATTTGCTGTGGTCTCTCAAACACACACACACACACACACACACACACACACACACACACACACAGTGAAAGGTTCTGCTTTCACATTGAGCAGTTCTGCAATCTACAAACATCCAAAAGTGACAGTACAAACACGTTATTTTATTGAAGCTCATTAAATCTGAACTCTAGTAATATCTCCTGCATGTTCACACCTTTATGGAGTTAATTCTCCCTCACAAGCAGCATCGTGACTGATCCTTCAACAGAACGTTATATTTCTGATCAATAAACTCCATTTAGACAAAAATAGAAAAAAAGTGGAATGTTTTATTTTATTGTTTGGCAAAATATATAAAATATACATTATACAGCAAGTCACTGTTCACTCAAACACACATGCTCAGGGTTTTAGTGTTAAACAGTGTGTGTGTGTGTGTGAGAACCGGAGCAGTGTGTTACAGTGTGGTGGTGCAGTGTGAAGGCCAGTCGGCTCTCAGCTCTTTATGGATGTAGTAGTAGATCCATGTGATGATGGGGAAGGCGGTGATGGCCACGGCAGTGCACAGTCTCAAAGCTCCAACACCACTGCTGTGGAGGAAGATCACGGCGCAGGACAGGAACCGGTCAGGAACCCATTATCCTTACCACATTCATGATGCTCACAATCTGCTCTTAAAAAACCCTGTGAAATTTCCTTTTTACTTTTGCTTCTGCCGCATCCTGACATTTTTCCTCCATTCATCTTTTCTTCCCCCTCCCTCTTTCCACTCCCTTTTCATTCCTTTAATCCTTCCACTCTTTTTTTATCTTCCTTCCCTCCTTACACCTCATTCCTTTTCTGTCCATCAATCTCTCCATTTCCCTTTCTTCCTTTCCTTCTCTACTCCTTTCCCCTTTTTTCCATCCATCCATCTCTCTCCCTCAATTCTCTTTTATTTCCTTTCCTCCTCCCGTCCATTCCTAGTTTCCATTCCCATCTTCTCTGTATATCTAGAATGACAACGTGTGTGTGTGTGTGTGTGTGTGTGTGTGTGTGTGTGTGTGTGTGTGTGTGTCGTACCGTCCCGAGTGCCGACACATGAGCAGCCACATCACCATCAGCATCAGGCCACAAAACTCTCTGTGAACAGCAGACAGAATGAACTAAACTGAACTAAAATAAAAATATTGGATTAGATTTTTAATGATAAAACTTCTTCTAGACAAATGAAACACATTCTGGAGTCAGTGTGTGGAGGTTGTGGTGGATTCTGGAGCAGCAGGAAGGTTAAATACCTGCCCTCCTCCTGGTGGAAGATGTGAGTAACTCCGTGTTTATACAGACTGCAGCCCAGCAGAGCACCAAACGCCGTCGCCATCATCACGTGCAGATCCGCGACTCTCCTCCACACCAGGGTCTCTGCAAGAAGACAAGAAAACAGAGCTTCATGTAGGTTAAACTTCGCTTCAGAAGTCCTGCTGTAATCATAACGTACCTGTTGCTCAGGTTAATCGGACACTGCATTAGGGTTACCTGTTATTTGTGGCCAAAAGCTGATTAAAAAGCACAGGCCTGCAGGAATCGTGTAGCCGACCTGCAGCCCAAATATCACACACACACACACACACACACACACACACACACACACACACATAACTTAAACTATCGGCTATTGGTAAAATCCATACCGATAGTTTTTCCGGCTTCCAGTCTGCCATCATTACGAGAGCGACCTCTAGAGGCAAATCACTGATGCCATGTGCTGTTTGTTTTTACATGTGAGAATGCAATCTGCACGGAGAGCGCTATATTTTGTTATTCATAATTTATTAATTATACAAACATTTTAATTCGAATATTAATATTTATTTCCTTTGGCACATTTTCATGATTCTGTACTTTTTTATTTCTGTAATAAAGTGCAGTACTATTTTAGATTAGTTTGATCCAAACTCAGTATCAGTAAAATCTACTGTGTAAATGTGTAAAGTGAAGGCAAAGAGAGAGTGTGTGTTTAGAAACAGTGTCACATGACTGATTTCCTCACACTACACACTGACTGGTGGGTGAAATAATGATGAGGGATGAAGAGCTTTACCATCCACAGGCCGGCGTCCGGGTCGTTAATCTGCAGGAAACACACAGCAGGTCACTCTCAGGGGCAAGAAGAAGAATAACACTGCAGATAATCAACTGAAATTCTGCTATACACACAGACAGTCAGACAAAACAGGGAGAGACAGAGAGAGATAGTCAGTCAGACAGAAAGAGAGACAGACAGAGAGACGGACAGTGTGGCCGAGTCAGACAAAGAGACAGACAAAACAGAAATCAGAAAGCCAAAGAGAGACAGACAAAGAAAGAGATACAGACAGACAGACAGACTACGATACAGACTGAGAGATACAGACAGAGAGAAAGAGAGAGATGCAGAGAGAGAGAGAGAGAGAGAGAGTGAGTGATACAGACAGAAAGACAGTCAGAGAGATACAGAGATAACGAAAGACAGACACAGAGAGATAAATACAGTCAGAGAGAGAGACAAACAGACAGACAGAGAGAGATACAGGCATAAAGACAGACAGAGAGAGAATCAGTCAGACAGACAGACAGAGAAACAGACAGAGAGATAGACAGACAGAGAGAGAAACAGACAGACAGAGAGAGATAAACAGACAGACAGAAAGAGAGATACAGACAGATACAGACAGAGAGAAATACACAGACAGAGAGAGAAACACAGTCTGACAGACAGGGAGAAAAGAAAGACAGACAGAGAGATACAGACAGATACAGACAGAGAGAGAAATAGACAGACAGAGAGAGAATCAGTCAGACAGACAGACAGAGAGTAACAGACAGTCAAACAGACAGAGAGAGAGAGAGAGACAGACAGACAGACAGAGAGAGAGATGTGGAGAAGGTAAAGTCCACTTGCCTGTACATAAGCGGCTAAAGAGAAAAATCCGGACATTATAAAGTTACAGATTCTCCATAAAGTCAGATTCAACTTTAAAACTTTCTCATTCGCCATTTTACAAAAACCATCAGATACAAACACATGAAAAAAAGAAGCCCAGGGATTTTTATCTCCAGACTTGTGAACATTTGGATCCAAAGCCAAAGTCAGGACCCTGTCAGATTTACCGTAAACACCACAACAAACAGGAGTATAAATCATCATCAACACCCACAGCAACACTTTCACTTCAACACACTTTAATTCTCTTTATTTCATCACTCTTCACGTGACTTCCAGCGACGTTAAAAACACGTTTATAAAACATTTCATTTCAGCAGTGTAGCGCGCTGACAAAACGAAACCGGAAGTGACGTCATGATAATGGGATATGTAGTTTTACAGAAAATTGTTCTATTATAAATGTTTATTATTTAAAAAAAAAATCAATACATATTACATTTTACTCATTTAATATCATATTTTAATCACCAGACCATATAATCTTATTATTTCATTCATTAATTTAGCAAAGATCTGAATCAGAACCAGGTTTATTGTCCAAGTATGTTGACACACAAGGAATTTGGTTCCAGCTGTTAGTGACTCTCAAAGTACAGACATAAATAAAAACCTATACATTCAGCTTAGACTCTACAAGACAAAACAGACAAGACAAAACAATGTGAGACAGTATAGACAGTGTGAGTATTAAATATGGATACAGAAAATATGACAGATCAGACAAAAACAAGGGCTTAATCCAAATTAAGATTAATTTACCGTCACATGTCCCCTGAACTGGATTAACCATGAACTTGTTTACTGTGGGTTTCTGTTCCAAACTACCAGTGATGAGTTACTGTAGAGTTAAACTACCTCTTATTGGTAACCCAGAGTTACTGTAGAGTTAATGTGGAGTTACTGTAGAGTTACTGTAGAGTTACTGTAGAGTTAATGCAGAGTTAATGTAGAGTTAATGTGGAGTTACTGTAGAGTTAATGTAGAGTTACTGTAGAGTTAATGTAGAGTTAATGTGGAGTTACTGTAGAGTTAATGTAGAGTTACTGTAGAGTTAATGTGGAGTTACTGTAGAGTTAATGTAGAGTTACTGTAGAGTTAATGTAGAGTTACTGTAGAGTTAATGTGGAGTTACTGTAGAGTTACTGTAGAGTTAATGTAACCCAGAGTACAAATACATATTTTTAAGACAGTGTCTTAGTTCATTGTATCATAATATTACTTGTGACTTTTTACTGCTTTTAACAGGGTTCAATCAATCAAATCAAAACACCATTAAAAAGGTAATTTTGTCATTGTTTTACTTGTGCATTTAACACGTTTGTTTTATTTGACTGTATATGCTGTAATCTTCTTCCTTACATGTTCCTCATGTCTTTATTCGTTGTGTTTATTTGAGAATATACACTGGGTTTCTTTCTGGTTTAATGGTCATGCAGTTGCTGTTGGACACGTTGTATTATTGGAGCCTCCTGTAACACCACACTCTGTTTACAATGTCTGTAGGTCTTCACGTTTCTGACTGAGAGACCAAACACTTTTACTTTGTTTGCACTGTAGGATGAAGATGAAGACACCACACTTCTGCTGTGACAGAAATTAAAATATGTTCAGAGATTAAGATACTATGGCTACTTACATACCCTGAAAGTTACCTCTGTTTTTGGAACCGAAGGCTGAGGATATCTGCTCACTTACCCTCAGATCTACCCGGTATGTCACATAACCTGCTTTCTGGAGTAAAACCCCCAGGTGATGTCGTTAGATTTGTAAAGGTGTAATGTGAAGGTGTGTACACTAGGTGTCACTGTGAGCTCTACAGTCTTCTGTCTCTATTTAAAATAGGATGTGATTTATTAGATTATAATCTATTGTAAAATGATATTTATGTATCGTTACATTAATCTATTTAACATGAAATCTCTGTGCATTATTACATAATAAATAATACTCCAACATATGTTTAGCATTGCTACAGTCTCTATAATACAATCTCTATATTACAGTCTCTCTATATAGTGCACTCTCTATAGGTTAGTCTTTCTAATACCTTCTACATACTGCAGTCTCTAAAATACAGCCTCTATACTATAATACACTCTCTATAATACAGTCTCTATACTATAATACACTCTCTATAATACAGTCTCTCTATATAGTGCACTCTCTATAGGTCATACCTTCTACATACTAGTCTCTAAAATACAGTCTCTATAATACCGTTTCTATACTATAATACACTCTCTATAATATAGTCTCTATAATATAATACTCTCTATAATACAGTCTCTATAATATAATACTCTCTATAATACAGTCTCTATAATATAATACTCTCTATAATACAGTCTCTATAATATAATAGTCTCTAATATAGTCTCTATAATATAATACAGTCTCTATAATACAGTCTCTATACTATAATACAGTCTCTATAATACAGTCTCTATACTATAATACAGTCTCTATAATATACAGTCTCTATACTATAATACAGTCTCTATAATACAGTCTCTATACTATAATACAGTCTCTATAATATACAGTCTCTATACTATAATACAGTCTCTATAATATACAGTCTCTATACTATAATACAGTCTCTATACTATAATACAGTCTCTATAATACAGTCTCTATAATATAATACACTCTCTATAATACAGTCTCTATAATATAAATACAGTCTCTATACTATAATACAGTCTCTATAATACAGTCTCTATAATATAATACACTCTCTATAATACAGTCTCTATAATATAATACAGTCTCTATAATACAGTCTTTATAATACAGTCTCTATAATACAGTCTCTATAATATAATACACTCTCTATAATACAGTCTCTATAATATAATACAGTCTCTATAATACAGTCTCTATAATACAGTCTCTATAATATAATACACTCTCTATAATACAGTCTCTATAATATAATACAGTCTCTATAATACAGTCTCTATAATACAGTCTCTATAATATAACACAGTATCTATCGTGCAGTCTCTATCATACAGTCTCTATAAAACAGTCTCTATAATACAGTCTCTATAATATAACACACTCTCTATAATTTAGTCTCTATCATACAGTCTCTATAATATAATACAGTCTCTATAATACAGTCTCTATAATACAGTGTCTATAATATAATACAGTCTCTATAATACAGTCTCTATAATATAATACAGTCTCTATCATACAGTCTCTATAATATAATACAGTCTCTATCATACAGTCTCTATAATATAATACAGTCTCTATAATACAGTCTCTATAATACAGTCTCTATAATATAATACAGTCTCTATCATACAGTCTCTATAATATAATACAGTCTCTATCATACAGTCTCTATAATATAATACAGTCTCTATAATACAGTGTCTATAATATAATACAGTCTCTATAATACAGTGTCTATAATATAATACAGTCTCTATCATACAGTCTCTATAATATAATACAGTCTCTATAATACAGTGTCTATAATATAATACAGTCTCTATAATACAGTGTCTATAATATAATACAGTCTCTATCATACAGTCTCTATAATATAATACAGTCTCTATCATACAGTCTCTATAATATAATACAGTCTCTATAATACAGTCTCTATAATATAATACAGTCTCTATCATACAGTCTCTATAATACAGTCTCTATCATACAGTCTCTATTATATAATACAGTCTCTATAATACAGTCTCTATAATATAATACACTCTCTATAATACAGTCTCTATAATATAATACAGTCTCTATAATACAGTCTCTATAATATAATACACTCTATAATACAGTCTCTATAATATAATACACTCTCTATAATACAGTCTCTATAATATAATACAGTCTCTATAATACAGTATCTATAATATAATACAGTCTCTATCATACAGTCTCTATAATATAATACAGTCTCTATAATATAATACAGTCTCTATAATGTAATACCGTGTCTATAATATAAAACATTCTGTATATAGTTGAGTATATTATATTATATTATATTGTTATATATTATATTATATTATATTATTATATATATTTGGATTATTAGGGACGGATCCTGGTGCGTGTTCCTGCGCTGCAGGCCGGTGGAGAAGGTGGAGGAGGTGGAGAAGGTGGTGCTGGAGCTGGAGGAGGAGGAGGAGGTGGAGGTGGAGGAGGCTGAGCTCGGCGCGATGATGGCGACTCCCAGCGCGAACAGCAGCTCCGCGACACCGCCGCCCTCAGCACTGAGCGCCGGCCACACCGCCGCCTCCGCGCACCCGCACCACTGCCAGCACTTCAGCACCATGAGCACCATGAGCAGCATGCAGGGTAAGGAGGAGACGGGGAGAAGGAAACGGGCAGCAGCGGGCTGTCAGGGCGCCATGTCCCCGCGGCTCTCTCTCTCTCTCTTCCGGTGTGTCTCCGGCTCTCGGGTTAGCTCCCAGACGCTAGCAGGTTTAGCCTTTAGCTTTAATCTCACTGGAATTAATACTCAGACATTCCTCCGGTCGTGTTCATGTGTTTGTGCCTCGTCATTATTTCTACTATATTTTTTAATATTTATAAAGATGTTTATTTATAGCTAATCTGACGCGACATTCCTCACCAGCTCTGGAGCTCCACCTGCTCCAGACTGCACTAAACCCTCTAGCCGGGGATGCTAGCTATTTAACCCGGCTTAATCCGGCCCTCATTTGCATAAAGACCAAAAATCCTGATTCATTCTATATTAATGCGCGGAAATGAGGCGATAAATACGGACCACATTCACCAGTTTTTCTTTAATCCGCACAATTCTGCCAAATATTTCCATTAAATCTGCTTCTCTATAACCCTCTCACACAGGGAGATTTTTCCTCAGGTCAGTTTAACGGTTTTAACGGTCATAACGGTCATAACGGTCACTCAGCGTTTTAAATTCAATACGATTCTGCCGTTAAATATCGTTGATTTCCCCAAAATTAACCTTCATATCCTACCTGACCTACTACACTCTGTCAGCCAATCAGAACCCAGCCTGGATCACGAAAACCTTCTGACTGGGTGATACTTTGATTGAAATAGAAACGAGGCGGGGCTTAATTACTGCTTTAGTTAATTGTGTAGAAACTACGTGCGTCACTGAAAGATTTCATAATTTTGTAAATACGTAGAGAACGATCGCAGACACCGAACGTAAATACATCTGGAAGTTATTGTACGTCTGGAAGTTATAGCACGTGCACAGACAGTGATCTTCAATACATCTGAAATTTATTGCACGTACACAGACAACAATCGTAAATACGTCCAGATCATAAAAACGTTAACAAGTGTAAATTTATCTGGAAATACGTAGGATGTGGATCCTGAATTGTCTGATTCAGATGTAGAGAATGATGACTGTTCATTCACATGACCATGTGGTGAAGTATTAGCACATGCCAAAATGATTGTAGATGCATTGAGAAATGTTATAAGCATGTTGTGTTGTATCCTACATGCAGTGCCCTGGTAAATATACAGTCTGTGTGGCATAATTATTGGCACCCTTGTGAATTGATACGAGTAAAATTTGAAGTAAATTGCTATCAACTGCTATTTGACTTTGAAGCACACCAGGGCGAGCAGGAACAGGACTTCCTGTTAGACAGGGGTATAAATCTGAGGTAAAACACAGGCCAAATTCCTTTAGTATTCATCACTGTAGGTAAGACCAAGGAATATCATCTTTCACAGCCTTCTTCGCTTATAATCTCCGAACGACTTCAGGAATTATCGCACTATGAATGCACATATGTCAAGAACGATTGTATGTACGTCACAAACTGTGATTAGTATGTTGCAGATGATGTAATGACAGTGAGAATAATTCGGAATACTGGGAATTTTCCTGAGTTTTTAGAGAAACGGTGGAAGTGTGTGTGGTCTGGATTTATCGTAATCCAAAAGATAACGATCATAAATACGACCAGAACGTAAGATCGTAAATATGTCGAAAATCATGTATCGTTCGGATAAAACGGTTGGAAATATGTAGGGAAGGATCGGAAGTTGTACGGAACGATGGACGAGATGAGTGTCTGATGAAATCGCAGGATTCATTGTAACATCTTGTATTGAATGAAAGCATTTTGTCTCCTTTTTCCTTCTCACCTTTGCCTTCGACCCCCCAATGCCCTAACGCATGACGCGTTTGATGCTCGACCATGGTGAGAACCTGCAAGATCACACACTCACACTCACACACACACACACACACACACACACACACACACACCACTTCCCGTCGCTTTTTTCGCATTTCGTATTGCTTCTTGTTTGTTTGCTTCTTGTTCGTTTTTCACACCCTTCTATGTGCATGTGTGTGTGTGTGTGTGTGTGTGTCCACCTACATACACACTTACAGTATACAACTGAGTCATGCTGTGTGTGTGTGTGTGTGTGTGTGTGTGTGTGTGTGTGTGTGTGTGTGTGTGTGTGTGTGTGTGTTGGGGGGGGGGGCATTCCAGGGAACATTCCAAGAGGAAAAAAAAGAAAGGTTTTCCATAAGTGTGCTGAGTATAGAGCTTCAGATGTTGTCATGGTTTTGTAAAACCACTTTATCAAACACACACACACACACACACACACGCACACACACACAGGTGCGCGTGCCGTTCACTTCGTACCGCAGACGGTCAGAAGATCTGTTTTCAACCCGCTTTATTATCTCTTAAGCAGATTCTGTGTGTATGTAACATCTTTTATGTTTTGAAGTGTGTGTGTGTGTGTGTGTGTGTGTGTGTGTGTGTGTGTGTGCTCCCATAGGAGTTTATGATTATCAGACTTCCTGTCTCGTAAATGTGTGTCTGTGTGTGTGTGTGTGTGTGTGTGTGTGTTGTGTTGTTTTTCTCGTCAGCAGGATTTCAGATTAACATGTCTGGAGCTGCCCAGAGTAAGCCCCGCCCACTTTGTCTTCTCACGGCGGATGTTTGCGTGTATGGGGGTATGGTGTGTGTGTGTGTGTGTGTGTGTGTGTGTGTGTGTGTGTGGTATATGTGGTGTATTCGGTGAAGGTGATGGTTAATTGTGTTGGTGGTGGTGATAAACTCCGCCCACTATTCCGGTGCTTGACTCCGCCCACTATTCCACGTTTTATCCGTAAAACCTGATCAAGATGCTGAATTTGTGCTCAACATGAGAGACGCTGGTGTTGTTCTCTGTTTTGAATTCCAGCAGCCAATCAGAGACAGAGCAAACCGTTCTGATTGGTTAAGTGTGGTGGGTTGATATACATAAGAGGAGGCGGAGCTTAAGTGAAAATTTGCATGACCACAATGATCGTATGACTACATGATAGCGCCGAAAGTTTGTGGACACCTGAGATTGGTGTGTGCCTTTTTTTTAGCATCCCATTCCACATTTAATCTCCATGTGCTATTATAATAAGCTCCACTCTTTTCTGAGAAGGTGTTCCACTAGATTTTATGGAGATTAAAGTAAAGTCAGGTAGGTGAGGTGAGGAGGCCTGGGCCTGCTTGAATCTATGCATATATGATCGCCAAAGTCCTCCACAACTTTATCAGAAGTGAAAATGAAAACAATATTGTGCGGAAGCGTGAGGTTCACGCCACGAGCTTCAACCAGACTGGATGTAAAAGCACCCAAAAGAGACAAAACCCTGAAGGAGAAGGAAGTTGACACTGCGTAATCTGGTTAGCGCTTCTGTTTCCATAGCGTCCTGTCGACTGTGATTAGGAAACACGTGAATACCGTGACATGTAAACTCGTGTTACACGGCTACAGCGTGGACTTGAGGTCGATATGCGTTTGTGATGGCGATATTTAGAAATCAGGGCAGCTGATGGCTAATATTTGATTTTCTTTTTTTCCCCTTAAAATCAATCAATTATTTAATAAGATGTTATACAGCATTTGGGCCTGAGACATCAAAGACATGCGAAGATCCAGATGAAGTCTGTTTTATCATTTTCAGATTTTACAGCATGTGGAAATTGTTCAAGGAGGGGGCGAATACTTATGCATGCTTATGACACCAGGATTTTGGATGGTTTGGTTGTTTCCTATTCCAGACTTCTGTCTCTGGATGGAGCGCTTAGTGCTGCTCGTGTTAAATATTCTGCAGGAGATTGTTGAAAGTTTCGTCTCGTCTTTTCTTATCGGAACCAAAGCAAAAACTTCTTAATATCACAGAACACAAAGTTCTGCTCCTCTTCACGATTCCTTCCACCTTCATTATTGTTTTCATCTGTTTTGTTTTTCTGTTGTTTTTTTTCCTCTCCTCCTTCGCTCAGGGTTTTGTCGCGTCTTGTTTTTCGGAGTCGGCACGAACGGCACTCGGAACTTGTCGGGGCAGGGAACCGGCACGGAACGCCAAAATCTTTTTTTTTTTTATCGGGAATGGCATTCTTGCGGTGGCTTCAGGAGGGAAAAAAAAAGAAAGAAAACAAAAGCACATTCTTCTGCTTGGAGGCAGAACCTTTTTCTTTTCAGCTTGTTCAGGTTTTTTATTTATGAAGTTATTATAAATTCCTTGTATTTAAGGACATTAATTGTATATATTTGTATATATATATAATTGTATAAATTGTATATATGTCATATTACAATATTATAAAATACTGTTTCCATTTGCTTGGTAGCAGCCAAAATATTTTATTCTTCTAATTGCCTGATTATGAATTTGACTAAAAAGATTATTTTTAGAATAAAAATGGCTTTATAAAGAAAAAACTGCCCATAAAAGGTGAAAATTTATTTATTTGAAAAGATGAATGTCACTGCTGTGACCTGGCAACCACAACGGAATATAAAAGTCAGGAGTCAGCTGTCCATGGTCCTTAAGGTACCAGCACAGAGTGATGAAACCCCAAAAATATTGAGATTTTTTGTCGCTATCGCACATCTCTATCGCCGTGTTCTGGATTTATATCAGGCTCAGCTCTTGATCTGTATGATTGGGTTTACACTTCCGACCAGCGCGAGCGATTCTGCACATTTTAGCGATACACGCGTTCACATTGTAGCATCACAACACCTCATTACACTCCTAACTCTGGAGGTAAGTCTGGAATGCGGAATGCTGAAGCTCGGGTTCATTTTCAGGGTGAAGGGTGAATGAGAATCTCCAGATTTGCTAAAGCTGCTGAGTTGCTCACAGCTGCACTCTGTTGGCTCGAAAAAAATCAACTTTTGGCTAAAATGCCTAATAAATTATGTGTAGCAGAAAAATTAATACACACCACAACGTTTCATAACGTTTTCCACTGAACGAGGACGGACACCTCGTATCAGCCAATCGCGAGCAAGGATTTTCAGGAGAATAAATAGTGGACAACAGGGTGGTCCGTTTCCATGGCGATGCTGATAGCAATTGGGTGAAAATTTGATTTAAAAAAGTAGTGTTGAAATTTTCGAGTTATTACTCGCATAATCTTCTTCCTCCAGCATCTCGGTTACAGAAATGTGGAGCATGCACTCCCTGTGAATGAACCGTCGCCATGGAAACAATAATGCATCATATCGAGCGCTTGAGCTTGAGGAAATCTGGAGTGTGTGTGGGTGTGTCTTATGTATGCATGACTTACCTTTGTGATCAATTCTTTCAAATCTCATCATTCAGAATTTGGAAGAATATGTTTAGAGGTGTGTGTTTAGAGGTGTGTGTGGAGGTGTGTGTGTAGATGTAACGTCCCTGTGCTTCCTCACTGTCAGGTAAACGTAAAGTACTGAAGTTAGATTTCGCCAATCCGCCAGCCTCCAGAATCAGCCCCGCAGGACCGCCCTTCCAGAACCCTCACATGTGAGTACGCGTTCTCCACATCCCGCTCCTCCAAGAACCCCCAAATACATCCCGTGTGCGCCATACACACTTAACTACTGCCATTTAGAGCTGTTCTGGATCCCTGACACGTTATGGGAATACTGCACTCCTCTAGAACTTGGCGAACTGCAGCAGTAAAAACACAGCTGTTCTAGAATCACATGATGTGGCTATCAAAGGGGATGTTCCTTGGACATTGTAAAGCGACGAGAATGAAGTCACTCTAGAACCTGTGTGTTCGAATGCATCATTTACAGTCGTTCTAGAACCCAGTTATGCAACATTACTCATTGGTTCAATGAATTTGCTCTAGAACCCAGAATACAAACTCTGGAACCATAGAGCACATATTCGGCCGTTTTTTCATATGGCATAAACAAAAACGCACTGCAGTTGATCTAGAACCCTGGGTGAAGGCAGCTGTGTGTGAACCATGGTCATGTGATCTACAACGGTTCCTCTTGCAGAGCCGATCTGAAACCATTTGTTCCAACCAACACATTTATTTGATTATAAATACCAAACAGTTGTTATACCTGAAGCACTGGTGATAATGGAGGTGTTCTAGATGTTCTCTCAGTGATGTGTAACTTACCAGTGTTATAATCTTAATAATGCAGTAATTTGGGAACCCACTTATACAGCTGTTTTAAAAGCCTTTCCTGTGTGTGCGTGTGCGTGTGTGTGCGTGTGTGTGTGTGTGTGTGTGTGTGTGTGTGTGTGTGTGTGTGTAGAGAACGCTTGCGCACACACAGTATTGAATCGTCTGGAAAGTTAAAGATTTCTCCAGAGCAGCTCTGTGACTTCACGGCAGAGGACCTGAAGGACCTGGGGGAAATCGGCCGAGGAGCGTATGGCTCCGTCAACAAGATGGCCTACAAACCCAGCGGACAGATCATGGCTGTGAAGGTAACAGGCCACACCCCTCTTAATGAGATTGATACACACAGTCCACACCCCCTTCACTAAGACTGATACACACACAGGCCACGCCTCCTTCACTAAGATCATTATTACAGTGTTCAATTCTACATGCTCTGTGTGTGTGTGTGTGTGTGTGTGTGTGTGTGTGTGTGTGTGTGTGTGTGTGTGTGTCATAGCGAATCAGGTCGACGGTGGATGAGAAGGAGCAGAAGCAGTTGCTGATGGACCTGGACGTGGTGATGAGGAGCAGTGACTGTCCCTACATAGTCCAGTTCTATGGAGCGCTTTTTAGAGAGGTGAAACACACACCACATGATGAAGAACATCTGACATAGCTTACACACACACACACACACACACACACTTACACATCTACTCTATATGTGTGTGTGTGTGTGTGTTCCAGGGCGATTGTTGGATTTGTATGGAACTCATGTCTACCTCGCTGGACAAATTCTATAAATATGTATATTCCACGTTGGAGGACGTGATCCCTGAGGAGATTCTGGGCAAAATTACACAAGCAGTGAGTCCTCTAACTGTCCCTTATCTCTCAATGTGTGTATCAGTGTGTGTGTGTGTGTGTGTGTGTGTATCAGGGTGTGTATCAGTGTGTGTATTGGATTGTGTGTGTATATCATTGTGTTTATTGGGGTGTATCAGTGTGTATATTGTGTATATTGTGTGTGCGTGTGTGTGTTTGTATCGGTGTGTGTGTGTGTGTGTGTGTGTGTGTGTGTATCGTGTGTGTGTGTGTATCAGGGTGTGTGTGTGTGTGTG